>NC_060126.1:153286649-153586858 GCF_021461395.2 Schistocerca americana | reverse complement strand
TACACATAAACCTGCTAATTGTAAACTGTCAAAATAACGCATTGCATAGCCTACAGACATGCAAACCACTCGTAAATAATGCACTACATTTACGTCCAGAGAGCCAAACAACTCGTAAATTGACAAAATAATAATCCATCTAAAAGACTCTGCAAACATGCTTGCTAATCGTCAACTGTCGAAATGATGCACCAGTCATTATTTAAACAATTAGAGTTAGCACCACCATCCAGTGTGTTTGCCATGAGGTCTGCACTACAACTGACCTAGTACACAGTACCACCACCAGAGGGCGCTGTCGTCCATTCTGTGATGTAATCCAAGATGGTAGCCATGATGTCAGCTGATGATGCAAGTTCCGTTATCCAAGATGGCGGCAAACAGTGTGTTCACCATAAGGTCTGGACCTAGTTCACAGTACCACCACCGGAGAGTGCTGTCATTCATTTCATGATGTAATCCAAGATGGTTGGGGGAAATGGCGGGAAAACGACTCTGCCTGTGCAGGACATAAGTTTTTATTTTGCATGCAGTGTCTCCACCATGAGATCTAGAATCCAACTGACCTAGTACACAATACTGCCACCAAAGAGTGCTGTCGTCCCTCATGTGACATAATTCAAGATGGTGGTCTGGAGGGGGTGGGGAATGGCGCGAAAATGATTTAGCCTGCACTGGGCTGCTGGAGAGAGTAAGGAAGGAGTGTAGTTTACTTATTTTGGAACAATTTATTTAGGGATGGAGTATATTTATCACACTGATACAAAACACATGCTTGGGGTTATGCCACACAACCCAAAGACCTGTAAACTACTCCTAAATAATGCTTTGCAGACACGCAAACAGGTCCTAATTTACCAAAATAATTTCAGTACAGACATGCAGACTCCTCCTAAATAATGCAGTACACCGATGTCTAGACACGCTCAGTACTTGTGAAACGTCCAAATTCCTCTCAAAATACATGTTCACCAAGGCACCATTTCTGACAAGACCGGACGGGAGTGCAAACGCTCCAGAGGCGTGCATGCCGACACCACTGCGAGCCTCTACCAGATGCAAGCCAGAATGACCCATCGCTCTCATGCAGATGAGGGTTTATTTTACACAGATCGCCATATTTCACTGGCAATTAAATCTTATATCGTCGAATGTGGAAAGACTCTTACTCATTTACGCTGCTCTCCCACCAAGGACAGGAGCTTGAATATTAGAATGTGAAGCCAAGCTGCGACCCATCGATATATCACAATGTATCCTACACAATGTCAAATACGGAAAGACTGCTACTCAATTACACTGCTCTCCCACTGAGGACCGGAGCTTGAATATTGAATATCAGCACGCGAAACCAATCTCCAACCGAGCAATATATCATCGTGTACCATGTCCACGTAGTAAACATACAATTCGTAGCCAAACAAAATCATCCCTTTTACATCATTCATACATACACCGTGAAGACGGACATTACCATTTACTCACAGCACTAGATATTTTTCCCATAGCCGGCGATCACAAATCACCCCAATGCGCGACCAGAGCACCCTCAGTGGACCGAAGTCCCTCTCAGAACTGTTCTACAAATTCGCTCTCATTTCCCCTCTGCAGAAACACGTCACTGTTTCTGCTCCAAACCTGCTTCCTTGCTTGCTCGCTTTTCTACACACATCTCCAGACTCGGGGATTACAAGAACACATGTATTTTCGCATGGTTCGCCATAATAATATACCATTTTTACGGTACTTCTCGGTATCAAGCACTAGGCAGCATCCTACCTATCGATAACGCAACATAATTCCCAAGATATAGACTGGAAATTATTTCTCTACAAACCCGAAACTTAGCTAGTTGGGGTGTGCTGTAAATCACTTCCTAACTAGGAACTTGTTGCGTCTGCGAAGACATTTACTCGGCAACTCGAAACAAATAGAGGAAACTGATATTTCCACTCTCGAATACCGATGTCAGTGATGTAGTAGATTCCAAATCATCCCTATAATTTACACGGTCAACTAAAGCATTTCTCATGTCTAGAGCACCAGCAAACGTATCTTCCACATGCTAGATGCACACACCACAATCGATCTTCTCTCAACTAAATAAAGGCGCAAAATGTGCAGAAGCAGTCAACCAAACAAATTACATGGGGGGGAATGTCGATCCAGCGCAAACGCAACTCCATATTCAATCTTCTCAAATTTCCACGTAATCACGAAAGCTATCCAACACATACTAAGTATTAGTTCGCAATTCGGTCGTCTAGAGGATGGCAAAGTTAACTCAGATACACTCCTACTGATATGAGACTTCCTGGCCGATTGAAACTGTGTGCCGGACCGAGACTAAACTCGGGACCTTTGCCTTTCGCGGGCAAGTGCTCTACCAACTGAGGTACCCAAGCACGACCTACATCCCGTCCTCACAGCTTTTCTTCTGCCAGTACCTCCTACCTTCCAAACTTTAAAGAAGCTCTCCTGCGAACCTTGCAGAACTAGCACTCCTGAAAGAAAGGATATTGCGGAGACATGGCTTAGCCATAGTCTGGGGGATGTTTCCAGAATGAGATTTTCACTCTGCAGCGGAGTGTGCGCTGATATGAAACTTCCTGGAAGATTAAAACTGTGTGCCGGACCGAGACTCGAACTCGTGAGCTTTGCCTCTCGCCGGCAAATGCTCTACTAATTGAGCTACCCAAGCACGACTCACACCCCGTCCTCACAGCTTTACTTCTGCCAGTACCTCGTCTCCTACCTTCCAAACTTTACAGAAGCTCTCCTGTGAACCTTGCAGAACTAGCACTCCTGAAAGAAAGGATACTGCAGAGACATGGCTTAGCCACAGCCTGGGGGATGTTTCCAGAATGAGATTTTCACTCTACAGCAGAGTGTGCGCTGCACTCAGCACTTCATGTGAATAAAGAGCTAGTTGTGTTTCACAGGAACGATGTTTTCTAAACCCAAGTTGACTGTATGTCAATAGATCGTTTCCTTCAAGGTAATTCATAATGTTCGAATACAATATTTGTTCTAAAATCCTGCTGCATATCGATGTTAACGATATGGGCCTGTAATTTAGTGGATTACTCCTAATACCTTTCTTGAATATTGGTGTGACCTGTGCAACTTTCCAGTCTTCGGGTACGGATCTTTCGTCGAGTGAACGGTTGTACCTGATTGTTAAGTATGGAGCTAATGCATCAGTATACTCGGAAAGTATGTGTTCGGCAAGATGAAAGAGGATCTCGGTGGACGACGATTTAGAAACGATGAGGAGGTTGGGTTTATTTGTATGGATCCTGAAGCGAAAAGTGGGCTACTCGTTCCGAGAAATGTTTACAGTCTCTTGAGGACGATGTGGGAAAGTGAACTAAACATTCTGTGTTGCCAGAGCCATGTTGCCTGTGTGTATGTGGTTTAATAAATAACCATAACTTGGACGTGTAACTTATTCACTCTCGTACTTCCTATGAAAAAATTGATCGTAAATTAAATTACATTGGTCGAACTTAAAAATCCTGCAACAGCAGCAAAATGTTTCATTTCACCTAGGAAAGTGGCCTTAGTGACGCGAGATGAAAAATATACAGTGAAATGGTAATGTGAAATACATGTCAAAAATGTCAACTCAGATCCCTTTCAGGAAAGGATCAAACAAATGTACATATCATAAGTGAGTAGTACACTAAAGAACCTGTTAACTGCAGTAAATCCAGCATCAGCCATGTAAGAATGTGTTGGATCAGTAATCCCCATTTCAGACGCCAAGCACTAATCAGAGACGTATAACTTTTTGCCATAAGATGCTATCAAGCAATAATGGACACACGAAATACGTATTCAAATGGAGAAGACTCTGATGGAGCCCTCGCTTAACTCGAAGCAAAGAGCGAAATAAGTCACTAAGCTAAAATATTCCTCGATGTTTCCTAAAACATTAGACAACTCAGCATAAAACTGAAGTCAGTAAGTGAATAGTACAGTACAGATTCATACATTTCGTTTGAAACGATGGCCCTAAACTTGCGTTTTACATGACAAATTCGTTGCATTACAGGTTCAGGATTTCTGAATCGAGTTCACTAATATCATTTCACGTCATGACGTCTGACTGATTTCAGTCAACAATACTACCACACATTTCTTTTCATTGAAAGTAACTCAAATGGTAAGCTATGATATTTAACGAATCCATTCCTCCAGTGCTATTCTCACATACCCCCCGGGAGAATCTGTGGTTGTCGGAATACGAGTAATGTAACAGGAGGAAAAATCGGGGGCAATGAAAATTCGAGTCAAATGTGGAGGCATTCTCAGAGAGCCAAAAAGTTACGGTAACTGCTCAAGATCAGTAGGAGATCCAAATACAAGTAAGAGATCAGTGCGCAGAAAATTTTTATTACATTTCAGGCTGAGCATTTGTGAGTGGATAACAATGATATCATTTTATGTCATTTCATTTCAATTATTCCATTTCAGTTTACTTCATATTATTCGAGCGAATTTCATTCAACTGTCCTATATTAATTACTATGCAAATTATATAAGTATGAATATACTCTGGAACCATTGTGACACTATCGCCAACAGGAGCAAGTATTGATGGTGACAACAGTGAAATAACCGAGATGACTCCTTTTTGGTGTAAATCCACTGAGCTGTGTTTCAGTTTGCGTTAGTGCCACTAATGGAAAAAGAGACATGTAGTCAGTACGAGTTATGGGATTAATAACTAGAAACCGTCTTTAGAGAGAAATACAAATTATGTTTCTGGTGGACTTGCTTACCTTTGTTTGGATTTTACTCATAGTTTGCATACTTTCAATCACACTTGCAATAATAAATCGTACTATAAGGAAATTCAGCAGAAGGAACGTATATTTCAAATTGTAGATTACAATAGTCAAATTTCTACTGGAACTATGTTTTAGAAAGTCATACAGAAATTGCTTCAAGTTATTGAACATTTTTAGCACTCCGTCTTCAGGCCACGAGTGGCCTACCTGATCATCCGGCCGCCGTGTCATCCTCAGTGGAGGAGGCAGATAGGAGGGGCGTGGGGACAGCACACCGCTCTCCCGGTCGTTACGATGGTATTCTTGACCGAAGCCGCTGCAATTCGGTCGAGTAGCTCCTCAATTGGCATCAAGAGGCTGAGTGAACTCCGAAAAATGGCAACAGCGCATGGCGGCCCGAATGGTCACCCATCCAAGCGCCGACCACGCCCGACAGCGCTTAACTTCGGTGATCTCACGGGAACCGGTAAATCACTGAACATAGTCTATATATTTATAAATATTTAATTCATGGAAACACAAAACGAGAGAAGTATCATCGAAATGTGGTATGTAACACCAGAAGAGGTAAATTACTGGATCTGTCATGTACAAGATGAAAGTACAGAGTATATACTAAGTCCAATGAAAAGGTAAAAGTGAAACTTCTATCAGACGAAAGATTGGTTTCAATGCTACTGTATTTTAGTAGCCATGGTCCTGTTTGAAGTGGTATGCAGTTGCTATCCACTGACCTTACCCAGACAATTCTAAAGGAGCCTTGTGGTTTTATATAGACTCTGAACCGTAGTGAAATTTGGTATTTTTAGCATAAACAAACACAGTCAGAGGTGAAAGATTTGATAAATGACAGATAAACATCATAGCATTCACGCAGGATAATACCTGAGACTTTCGAATGCGTAGACCGTCCATTATTCGCTAAGTCATGGAGCCATATATTGAACATCTTTTAACTAGATGTGTAAAAGTATTAGGTATACTATGCTTGTAGTATAAAATAATAAGCATGTTTAGTATATTTCTGTTCTTGTCACACAAGCAAATACACTCCTGGAAATGGAAAAAAGAACACATTGACACCGGTGTGTCAGACCCACCATACTTGCTCCGGACACTGCGAGAGGGCTGTACAAGCAATGATCACACGCACGGCACAGCGGACACACCAGGAACCGCGGTGTTGGCCGTCGAATGGCGCTAGCTGCGCAGCATTTGTGCACCGCCGCCGTCAGTGTCAGCCAGTTTGCCGTGGCATACGGAGCTCCATCGCAGTCTTTAACACTGGTAGCATGCCGCGACAGCGTGGACGTGAACCGTATGTGCAGTTGACGGACTTTGAGCGAGGGCGTATAGTGGGCATGCGGGAGGCCGGGTGGACGTACCGCCGAATTGCTCAACACGTGGGGCGTGAGGTCTCCACAGTACATCGATGTTGTCGCCAGTGGTCGGCGGAAGGTGCACGTGCCCGTCGACCTGGGACCGGACCGCAGCGACGCACGGATGCACGCCAAGACCGTAGGATCCTACGCAGTGCCGTAGGGGACCGCACCGCCACTTCCCAGCAAATTAGGGACACTGTTGCTCCTGGGGTATCGGCGAGGACCATTCGCAACCGTCTCCATGAAGCTGGGCTACGGTCCCGCACACCGTTAGGCCGTCTTCCGCTCACGCCCCAACATCGTGCAGCCCGCCTCCAGTGGTGTCGCGACAGGCGTGAATGGAGGGACGAATGGAGACGTGTCGTCTTCAGCGATGAGAGTCGCTTCTGCCTTGGTGCCAATGATGGTCGTATGCGTGTTTGGAGCCGTGCAGGTGAGCGCCACAATCAGGACTGCATACGACCGAGGCACACAGGGCCAACACCCGGCATCATGGTGTGGGGAGCGATCTCCTACACTGGCCGTACACCACTGGTGATCGTCGAGGGGACACTGAATAGTGCACGGTACATCCAAACTGTCATCGAACCCATCATTCTACCATTCCTAGACCGGCAAGGGAACTTGCTGTTCCAACAGGACAATACACGTCCGCATGTATCCCGAGGCACCCAACGTGCTCTAGAAGGTGTAAGTCAACTACCCTGGCCAGCAAGATCTCCGTATCTGTCCCCCATTGAGCATGTTTGGGATTGGATGAAGCGTCGTCTCACGCGGTCTGCACGTCCAGCACGAACGCTGGTCCAACTGAGGCGCCAGGTGGAAATGGCATGGCAAGCCGTTCCACAGGACTACATCCAGCATCTCTACGATCGTCTCCATGGGAGAATAGCAGCCTGCATTGCTGCGAAAGGTGGATATACACTGTACTAGTGCCGACATTGTGCATGCTCTGTTGCCTGTGTCTATGTGCCTGTGGTTCTGTCAGTGTGATCATGTGATGTATCTGACCCCAGGAATGTGTCAATAAAGTTTCCCCTTCCTGGGACAATGAATTCACGGTGTTCTTATTTCAATTTCCAGGAGTGTATTTGACTGCCGTTGACATACGGCCAAACTTTCAGAAAACATTCCTCACACACAAATAAAGAAAAGATGTTATGTGGACATGTGTCCGGAAACGCTTAATGTCCATGTTAGAGCTCATTTTAGTTTCATGAGTATGTACTGTACTTCCTCGATTCACCGCCAGTTGGCCCAATTGAAGGAAGGTAATGTTGACTTCGGTGCTTGTGTTGACATGCGACTCATTGCTCTACAGTACTAGCATTAAGCACATCAGTACGTAGCATCAACAGGTTAGTGTTCATCACGCACGTGGTTTTGCAGTCAGTGCAATGTTTACAAATGCGGAGTTCGCAGATGCCCATTTGATGTATGGAGTAGCACGGGGCAATAGCCGTGGCGCGGTACGTTTGTATCGAGACAGATTTCCAGAACGAAGGTGTCCAGACAGGAAGACGTTCGCAGCAATTGATCGGCGTCTTAGGGAGCACGGAACATTCCAGCCTATGACTCGCGACTGGGGAAGACCTAGAACGACGAGGACACCTGCAATGGACGAGGCAATTCCTCGTCCAGTTGACGATAACCCTAATGTCAGCGTCAGAGAAGTTGCTGCTGTACAAGGTAACGTTGACCACGTCACTGTATGGAGAGTGCTACGGGAGAACCAGTTGTTTCCGTACCGTGTACAGCGTGTGCAGGCACTATCAGCAGCTGATTGGCCTCCACGGGTACACTTCTGCGAATGGTTCGTCCAACAATGTGTCAATCCTTATTTCAGTGCAGATGTTCTCTTTACGGATGAGGCTTCATTCCAACGTGATCAAATTGTAAATTTTCACAATCGACATGTGTGAGCTGACGAGAATCCGCACGCAATTGTGCAATCACGTCATCAACACAGATTTTCTGTGAACGTTTGGGCAGGCATTGTTGGTGATGTCTTGATTGGGCCCCATGTTCTTCCACCTACGCTCAATGGAGTACGTTATTATGATTTCATACGGGATACTCTACCTGTGCTGCTTGAACATGTGCCTTTACAAGTACGACACAACATGTGGTTCATGCACGATGGAGCTCCTGTACATTTCAGTCGAAGTGTTCGTACGCTTCTCAACAACAGATTCGGTGACCGATGGATTGGTAGAGGCGGACCAATTCCATGGCCTCCACGCTCTCCTGACCTCAATCCTCTTGACTCATTTATGGGGGCATTTGAAAGCTCTTGTCTACGCAACCCCGGTACCAAATGTAGAGACTCTTCGTGCTCGTATTGTGGACGACTGTGATACAATACGCCGTTCTCCAGTGCTGTATCAGCGCATCAGAGATTCCATGCGACGGAGGATGAATGCATGTATCCTCGCTAACGGAGGACATTTTGAACATTTCCTGTAACAAAGTGTTGGAAATCACGCTGGTACGTTCTGTTGCTTTGTCTTTCCATTCCATGATTAATGTGATTTGAAGAGAAGTAATAAAATGATCTCTAACATGGAAAGTAAGCGTTTCCGGACACATGTCCACATAACATATTTTCTTTCTTTGTGTGTGAGGAATGTTTCCTGAAAGTTTGGCTGTACCTTTCTGTAACACCCTGTATACAATACCTATCCAGAAAAGAGTGGATTATCTGTTTCACTCATTCACTGGTTGGTTATCTGACATGGGATATTTAGCACAATGTAAGTTTAATTCTATTCCCTAAGTTACACTCCAACTTGAACTCTTCTCCACCTCATTTGGTACCTGGTACATATTGTGTTTCACAAACAGAATGTTGAATGTTATGCAAAATTGTTCAGCTGAAGGAAGCAGAATAACATGTTACAACTGAGGTGAAACTACTATTTTAATTCAAAATATATTTGGTATTAGGATGACTTACACAGCTGGTCCCGGACGAGAAAATAGTACTGATGTTTGAATTGAACAGATGCTGCTAAACTATCATTTACTACCTGAATGAGACTCACCGACAGACTAGAGATAAGTCGAAACAGTGTTGCCCATGTAGTAAAACATTCGTCGATATATTCTCTAAAGAGCATTATAACTATTTCTAAGAGCAGGTTCATCAAACCGAACGGTTAGTATTTTGAATGATTTCTACTCGATGAAATGGAATAGTGCCCTACCAACTAATGTCTGCCCTTGTAATTCGCAGAAGGGTTGTATACTGTAATCCCCAAATCCTCCAAAAATAAGTGAAAAACATACCTATTCAAAAAAGAAGATAAAAAGTCACTTAATGCTTTCCTGACAGACAATCTTCATTCCATCCAAATTAGCAATGTAAGTGTAGAATAGATGTGGATTGAATTCAAAGATGTAATATCGACAGCAGTTGAGAAATCTATACGAAATAAATTAACAAACGACGGAGCTGATTCCCTTTGGTACCCAAAACGGACTAGAACACTGTATGCAGCAACAATGAATAAAAGCACACAAAATTTAAAGGAGCGCAAAATCTCCAAGAGGCGATCTTTTACAGAATCTCGAAATTTAGCGTCTACGTCAATGCGAGATGCTTATAATACACGACTGGTCATTAAAATTGCTACACCAAGAAGAATACAGATGATAAACGGGTATTCATTGGACAAATATATTATACTAGATCTGACATGTGATTACATTTTCACGCAATTTGAGTGCATAGATCCTGAGAAATCAGTACCCAGAACAACCACCTCTGCCCGTAATACTGGCATTGATACGCCTGGGAATTGAGTCAAACAGAGCTTGGATAGCGTGTACAGGTACAGCTGTCCATGCAGCTTCAACACGATACCACAGTTCATCAAGAGTAGTGACTGGCCTATTGTGACGAGCCAGTTGCTGGGCTACCATTGATCAGGCGTTTTCAGTTGGTGAGAGATCTGGACAACGTGCTGGGCAGGGCAGCAGTTGAACGTTTTCTGTATCCAGAAAGGCCCGTACAGGACCTGCAACATGCGGTCGTGCATTGTCCTGCTGGAATGTAGGGTTTCGCAGGGATCGAATGAAAGGTAGAGCCACGGGTCATAACATATCTTAAATGTAACGTCCACTGTCCAAAGTGCCGTCAATGCGAACAATAGATGACCGAGACGTGTAACCAATGGCACCCCTTAGCATCACGCCGGGTGATACGCCAGTATGGCGATGACGAATACACGCTTCCAATGTGCGTTCACCGCGATGTCGCCAAACACGGATGTGATCATCATGATGCTGTAAACAGAACCTGAATTCATCCGGAAAAATGATGTTTTGCCATTCGCGCACCCAGATTCGTCGTTGAGTACACCAGCGCAGGTGCTACTGTCTGTGATGCAGCGTCAAGGGTAAGCGCAGCCATGGTCTCCGAGCTGACAGTCCATGCTGCTGCAAACTTCGCCGAACTGTTCGTGCAGATGGTTGTTGTCTTGCAAACGTCCCCTTCTGTAGACTCAGGGATCGAGACGTGGCTGCACGATCCATTACAGCCATGCGGATAAGATGCCTATCATCTCGACAGCTAGTGATACGAGGCCGTTGGGATCTAGCACGGCGTTCCGTATTACCCTCCTGAACCCACCGATTCCATATTCTGCTAACAGTCATTGGATCTCGACCAACGGGAGCAGCAATGTCGCGATACGATAAATCGCAATCGTGATAGGCTACAATGCGACCTTTATCAAAGTCGGAAACGTGATGGTTCGCAATTCTCCTCCTTACACAAGGCATCACAACAACGTTTCAGCAGTCAACGCCGGTCAACTGCTGTTTGTGTATGAGAAATCGGTAGGAAACTTTCCTCATGTCATCACGTGGTAGGTGTCGCCACCGGCGCCAACCTTGTGTGAATGCTCTGAAAAGCTAATCATTTGCATATCACAGCATCTTCTTCCTGTCGGTTAAATTTCGCGTCTGTAGCACGTCATCTTCGTGGTGTAGCAATTTTAATGGCCAGTAGTGTAGTTTTCACAACGAAACTGTCTTTCGAAACCTTGCAGAAAACCCAAAGAGATTCTGTTCGTATGTGAAGTATGCTAGCTGAAAGACATAGTCAATGCCTTCTCCGCGCGATAGCAATGGAAATACTGTCGACGACAGTGGTACCAAAGCAGAGTTTCTAAACACAACGTTCCGAAATTTCGTCACTTAAGAAGGCGAAGTAAATGATCCGCTATTCGAATCAAGAACAATTGCCAATACGAGTAAATTAGAGGTACATATCCTCTGAGTAGTGAAGCAAGATAAATCACTTAATAAAAGTCTTCTGGTCCAGCCTGTGAAACAGTTAGGTTGCTTTCAGAGTATACTTAACAATCATCGACACGTGCCCAAAGACTGGAAACCTGCACAGGTCACATCAATTTCCAAGAAAGGTAATAGTACTAATCCACAAAATTGCAGGCCCATATCATTAACATCGATATGCAGCATGATTCTGGAACATGTACTGTGTTCAAACATATGAACTACCTCGGTGAGAACCGTTTATTGACACACAGGCGACACGGATTTAGAAAACACCGTTCTTGTGAAACACAACTAGCTCTTTCACACACGAATTGTTAAGTACTAATGACAAGGGATTTTAAAGTAATTATGTATTTCTAGATTTCCAGAAGGCTTTTAACACTGTACCACACAAGTGGCTTGTGGTGAAATTACGTGTTTATGGAATAGCGTCTCAGTTATGCGACTGGATTCGTGATTTCCTGTCACTGAGATCACAGTTCGTATTAAATGACGGCAAGTCATCGAGTAAAACAGAAGCGATTTCTGGCGTTCTCCAAGGTAGCGCTATAGACCGTCTGCTGTTTCTTATCTATATAAACGATTTAGGAGACAATCTGAGCAGGCGTTGACAAATACCGAGACGGTGATTGCTGGAGTGTACATTATCAGACCGGCACACCAGTTACATGTAACCCATGATGCAACCTCGTTATAAAATCGATGAATTTTGAAACTGATTCGGCTACTGGACGTGGTATTTATGTGTTATTTGCGACTCACTCACACCACCCCAGCTACATATTCTATAGTACTTTTAACATATTCTGACTCGATACCATATCAGAAGTTCTGCGATATATCCACTGAGTTATAGGTATGACTGATTGAGAAGGAACACTAACAGTAGTAGGAGATCCAGAATAAGATTTTCAATCTCCAGCGGAGTGTGCACTGATATGAAACTTCCTGGCAGATTAAAACTGTGTGCTGGACCGAGACTAAACTCGGGACCTTTGCCTTTCGCGAGTGCTCTACCAACTGAGGTACCCAAGAACGACCTGCACAGCTTTACTTCTGCCAGTACCTCCTACCTTCCAAACTTTAAAGAAACTCTCCTGCGAACCTTGCAGAACTAGCACTCCTGAAAGAAAGGATATTACGGAGACATGGCTTAGCCACAGTCTGGGGTATGTTTCCAGAATGAGATTTTCACTTTGCCAGCGAAAGGCAAAGGTCCCGAGTTCGAGTCTCGGTCGGGCACACAGTTTTAATCTGCCAGGAAGTTTCATATGAGCGCACACTCCGCTGCAGAGTGAAAATCTCATTCTGGAAACCTAACCCAGGCTGTGGCTAAGTCATGTCTCCGCAGTATCCTTTCTTTCAGGAGTGCTAGTTCTGCAAGGTTCGCAGGAGAGCTTCTGTTAAGTCTGGAAGGTAGGAGACGAGATACTGGCAGAAGTAAAGCTGTGAGTACCGGGCGTGAGTCGTGCTTCGGTAGCTCAGATGGTAGAGCACTTGTCCGCGAAAGGCAAAGGTCCCGAGTTCGAGTCTCGGTCGGGCACACAGTTTTAATCTGCCAGGAAGTTTCAATTCAATGATTAATAATAAAAGATGGTGGATGACTAATTAATTTCGCCAACTCCAAACACTCCACTCGTTGCTCTTCGTCCAGCGACCCTGCGAGCAGCAATGCGCGAACAAACGGCATGATCTCAAAATAGTGGAGGTTTCACTACTGAATTAATGTACACTCAACTCAAACGTCCTGGGTCTGGTGGAGAACGAGGTTGTCGCCCTTGTAACTACAGCCCCTCGATCCGGAAGTGCCTGCGTGTCGCCAGCGGTCTCGGTATTTCCCCGCATTGTCGGACCTCAATGCTGCTCCGTCCCAACCGAACTACCCGACACACTCCAACCCAAAAAACACTTGACGTCTTTCCACGGTGCTGGGAATCGATAACCTCTGCTGCTGCCACTCGCGGACAGACAACACTAGCAAACGTAGAGGCGCCGGTAAACGGAAGAACAAAACGAGACGTCACTATCCCTTTTACACGCTGCCAACCTACCATCGGCACCGACGCAAGCCCCAACACGGCTCAGTATACGCACCAGTTGCATAGCCACAAATAAACAGAATACCATAGAGAGGCAACAACGCGATTAGAGACAAGAAAATTGAACAACCCACCGCCATGTTTTATGTGCTCAAAATAAAGTGGCGTTATACCTGATAATGTGTAAGAAAATTACGAAATAACTTCCAACAGTGATTACCTCTGAATACAGTGCTTTAACACGTCAAGTATATCGTCTCTCGAGTGTGTCAGTAGCGTTTATATCAATACTGTAGCCCCAGGCGATCAGTAGCCTGGCATTTAAAAGAGAAGTCACGGTCTGGAATATTTAGTTTAGGATCCATCCTTGTGTGTTTCAGTACACCTTTTGTACACAAAAAAATACATGTGAGACAGTAAAATTTCGAAATGTTTTATCCACGAATTCCAAAGAATAACCACTCGTTCCGGAGACGAATTTCCTACAGAAAGCCTATGTTAATTTCAAATGCATTTATTTCGTTGAAAACTGTGTTGGACGGGAAAAATCTGTAAACACCACACCTCGCAGTAGGTATATTACGATCTTAATTAGGCCTTCTAGTCAGTCGAATATACAATGAATACAATGAAGGCTTCGATTGATCGACAGTTTATTAAAATAATATCCGATATATCACTTTGTCTTTCTCATGGTCATATTACACGCTTATATGTAGACCCACATTTTGCAAAATGACTACCCATACACGTTTCGATTCCAAGACTGAGTGTCAAAGCAATTTGTACTTGGCGCATTTTCCTTTACGTACTCAATTATCTCAAACTTTTATAAATCGGTAGCTTCTTGTTGTCGGAAATAACCTGTCTGTAACCCATATGTTTTGTGTGTATACTTGATTTCTACATTTACCAGTAAGTTGTAAGAAAAAATATTGCTGTACCAGTATCAGAGATTCGCAAATGTTGCAATGAACCACTAACAGTTCATTCGTCTGTTTGGGAGAGAATGGGCGTGGTACCGAAATTAAACGAAATACGGCGCGTAACAATGAATGAATGTAGTGTGAGGTAAAATGAAAAATAGACAAACCGAACAATTTCTTGAAAACAAGAAATTAACTGAAATGTGATACAACAACTGTCACTAAAGAATATTAGTTGATGTTGTACATCTACTTCCATAGTGCAGTTAAATACAGGCCGGCCGTTGTGGGCGTGCGGTTCTAGGCGCTTCAGTTTGGAACCGCGTGACCGCTACGGTCGCTGGTTCGAATCCTGCCTCGAGCATGGATGTTTGTGATGTCCTTAGGTTAATTAGGTTTAAGTAGTTCTAAGCTCTAGGGGACTGATGACCACAGATGTTAAGTCCCATAGTGTTCAGAGCCATTTGAACCATTTTTTTAGTTAAATCCAGGAGAAACTAAAAATGACAATATAATGGTAATGGTCTAGGACAACAGAAGTAAATCAAGTGAAAAAGAACAAAGCAGCAACCATCTGGGCAATGAAAGAGGTCTAGGTATTCAGAGGCTAGTGTTTCAGTAGTACAAACAAGCATATGCACCTACTTTATTAGACAAGTAAACCAGCACACCAGTGCACACGGAAAAAAAATAAAAACAGCGCATAGCGCAATATTTTGACTGGTCATCGCTAACTAATATATGTATCTATTGCCTTTTAAACAGAACAAGTTTCGCAAAAGTTTGTGTTTTCTCTTTTTGCCTCTCCTATGCAGATTATTTTTCTTTATTTTCTTGCTTTCTCTCTCTCTCTCTCTTTTTCCCCAGAAGTAATTAAACCTGCAGGTGAAATTGTGCTTCAAAATGTCTTTCACGAATGACACATAATGTGAGTCTTCATTTACTTCAGTAGCTGTAAACGTATGATTATTATCACAAAACAACACGCTTTAACACTGAAAACACTTCCATTTGTAACCTAAGCTGCCACTTTTTTTCTTTTGTAACAAACTAGAATACTTTTGGAAAACTTTTTGTGCTACTTTTGATGACGTTACAACGTCGCTGGAAGACTTGATTAAACCACATTTGTCTTTAATTTGACGATGTCAGGTCATTTGCTCAACAGCTGCACGTCTATTCGCCCGTACACATCTCGGCAGTCATCATTCACTTGTGTCATCTATAGATCTATGGCCACAGTTGTCTCAGCGCCGGTCTTCAGTAGCGTCGTTGGGCCATGCACGGAACATGGTGCCACGTGAACAGTTTACAGATTTAGTCATTTCGTAAATGTTTCCATCCTTGGCCCAAAAGCCGATGATCATACACTTTTGCATGTCAGATAAACCGCTCCGTTCCCGCATTGCGACAACGACTACACTGTTTTCCCACATTTCCCACGACACGCTTTATTTATGCTCCACTGCTAGTGCTGTTTGCTACCTGCCGTCTGTGCGTGGCTATCGTGCGTTGATGTCGAACACAGATGAAGGGCAGAATAACATGAATGAACCGTATAATTAAACCGTTGTTTTCCAAATTTGAATATAACCTGTCTAAAGATACACACAAGATTATTTTTTAATAACTGTCTATAGCGGTCTAAGGCGCTGCAGTCATGGACTGTGCGGCTGGTCCCGGCGGAGGTTCGAGTCCTCCCTCGGGCATGGTTGTGTGTGTGTGTCCTTAGGATAATTTAGGTTAAGTAGTATGTAAGCATAGGGACTGATGACCTTAGCAGTTAAGTCCCATAAAATTTCACACATTTGAACAATAACTGTCTCATCACAATGCCTGGAATGTATTCTACAACATTTTCGCTATCCAACGACAATGCAAAAATTATACGTGTAGTTATCAACCATGTAAGTACATGGTTATTTACATCAGATACTTGTTCCTCATCAGCATCCAATAGCAATGGCTAACAGTTGCCATTAACAATAGGGTCTTTTTACTAAATCAAACACTTCGCGTAGACAGTTATTATTTCTGTAACAACCTCTCCTACAAATAGACGAGAGAAACAATTCAAATGATCTTGTGCTTGTGTACCCCTCTCAGCACGGCATCATAAACGAGTGCTACGATCTGTTAAACGTTCTCATAGAATTCTTAATTGTGGTGCCTTGGGCTCTTCCCTCAGCTTGACGCCCCAAGCAGCAGCTTGTGTCGTTTGTTGTTGAAATGAACCCTGCACAGATGCCTTCGTTCTCTTTCCTAGTGGATGGCACGAACTGAGTAAATCGAGTAAGACAATGAGTTTTCTGAGGTTTGCTGTACTCTCAGAATCCTCAAAGCCTGCATAACACCAATTTCTTTGCAAAACACCGTTGCGTTGTATAAGACAAAACACTGTTATGTTTACGAAATACATATTAATACAATTTTCGCTCAGAAAGGTATCTTTGAAATTCAGAAATTCAGAGGTGAGAGAGACGATTTTACTTTTCGTTGCTGATGTTTTAACTAAATTTACAGATATTTTGGGCTTTGTTTTCAGTTTTTCCAGCGTAGGCCTCCAAGTGAACTACGAGAGGTGGCACACCACCGTCTCACTTTGACAACGTTGTTAGATTAACATTCATAGTGTAAGTCATGATCACAGTGTCCCCCAGTACTACATATGCTTTGTGTGGTTTATGACTGTTTTACATGAGGAAACTGTGGGGAGAATGTTCGTATAACTCTATGTGTAATATGTAGACACCTTGTACCCAAGGGGCTGTAGTGGAGAGGATGGAGAACAGGGAGTGCAGTGAACTGGCCGTGTGAGTGATTCTGGGAAGCAGCACTCAGTTTATCTTACCTGCAGAGGGACTTGTGGCCAGAGCTCTCTCCTCCTTAGGGTCGGACAGAAGGGCGCCAGGTTGCGCAACATTTTACCTGGGCCAGGCTCCCATTATAGCAGCTGGATGGCTGGAAGTGGGTGGAGGAGAGACTGCTGTAAACTGAGCTTTTGCGCGAATGATGGGGAGGTCATAAGACTCTGTGCATTGTCTTGTTAGAAGCTGGGCCGATACGGGCAGAGTGGATGGTGTACGTGTTTAGTGGAGGCAGGACTGTAGCTTCCCGTGACGCCAGTAACTCGCCAGGTTCTTATAGCGGACGGAAAAAACAGATATTTCATGGGCATGACTGTCTGCAAAGCTTAACAGCCTTCTTTCAGAAACTGGAAATGGTTGGCCCGAAAAGATTAGATTACTCCGTAAATGAGGGACTGTGGTCCCATCTAGGTATATGCTTTTCGTCAAAACGTGGCCATGCTTACTGCGAGAACAACGCCTCGCTAGTATAAAATCTCCTTTTTCCAGACAAGAGAGATTTGGAGTCACTGATTGGCTCCTCTCAGAATACACAAAGTAGAGGCTTGCTCGACCTGCATAGCGTTCCTGGTGCTGTGCCTGGATTGGATACCAGGCTAACGGAACAGTCAAGACGAGATATTCAATGAGTAGAGGATAGTTCGATTGATTTGTGAAATGTGAGGGCGGTTTGCTAATTCGGCTCCCATACCGAGACTTGGTAGAGATTGTTTGTGAGTCGTAGGCTTCTTCGTCTTCTGGTCCTCCTCTGGTGGAAAACTCCAGGTCTTTCGCTACTGAATGCGACTTGTGGTTTGTATCTTGTGATGGACTAAGAGCCAGTGGCAGTTTCCAGCTAAACTTACAGTGGAACTACATATCATCTTGGACATATCGTATGTCATGAGGGTGAACTTATTCGTCCTGAGTCGGCCGTCTGACGTTTGACAATTTCAGCATATACTGTGTGCCTGTGAGTCAAATTGGTTTCGCCAGACCAGCAAATGGGTGCACCTCGCAGTGAAATTTGCTGAGATTTTAGAGCTCTGATAGTGAAGTTTCCCGCGTTCTGATAATCAGAACACCAGGCCACGCAGTTTGCGTATTTTCATGGACACGTCAGACCATATAGCTGCCGCATCCACCGTTTTTTGCTGCCATCTGAATAAAAGTGAAAGGGTAAAGTATTGGTGCACCGGCGTAGAGTTGTTAAACGGCACCCACGGCTGTCAGTTCTCATGTGAACCATAGTTTGTGGTAAACTTTTTCGTAGCTGATGCCATTTGAATAGAACTGGGCCTCACAGTGGATTCATGTAAACAGAGTCAGGTTGCGTTGTAAAAGGGATTAATTCTTGCGCGAATTGGTATAGCTTCCACCCTAATGTATGCTTTACCTATCAAACAGCATTCCATATCTGATTTGTGTTTGTCATTTCTGTGTAAGATGTAACAGCTGGTTCCGCAGATAGATGGAGTTACTAAGGGGTCAATGAAACTTTTCATTATTTTGTAAGCTTAAATATGCGACTGTTCTAGTTCATAACCCTCAATTATTCACTGTTTTTATGTTATTGTGGTGGTACATGGGTACGCCAGCAATTTAAGGTTCAATCTTATTAAATTAGTTATTTGATTATTAATATGAGTTCCGAAAGTTATTACTGGCGTAGGGCACCGAAAGTCCCATGAGTAAATCCACTAATTCATTTAAAAAAATTAATTTTGTGTGGCACACGATTCGAAGGTTTTTTGCCAAAATAATATTTTTCTTCTTCAAGTGACGGCTTGCAACTACACGCAATTATCGACTGCTCTGAGTGGTGCTTGTTCGTGCACAGGCACTTCCATAATCTGTTACGATACAGAGCAACTGAAGCAAGAAATACTAAGAAACGAGATAAACCTAATGTTTATTCTTCAGGTGTTCAAAATGGTTCAAATGGCTGTGAGCACCATGGGACTCAACTGCTGTTGTCATAAGTCCCCTAGAACTTAGAACTACTTAAACCTAACTAACCTAAGGACACCACACACATCCATGCCCGAGGCAGGATTCGAGCCTGCGACCATAGCGGTCGTGCGGTTCCAGACTGTAGCGCCTTTAACCGCTACAGTCGGCTCTTCAGGTGTAGATTGATGCAATAATAAATGCCCTTTTTTGTTGTAGTGAGGTTAATCTTAATTAAAATACTAGCTCACAAACACTGCAGTGCTCGGGTATTCATTTTGCCAGTTTTCTATTAGAGAAGAAAAAAATGAACTGTGTTTATAGTGTAATATCAAAAAAAAATTTCCTTTCTATGTATTCTTGACAACATCTTTGAAATTATGAAGCAGTTTATGTACGTTTGGCGTCGCTGCTTCTCGTCTCTACAACGCGATTTTGTAAATGCCTCTACAGCGACGCCTCTTCGTAGCTGTGTAGATGGCTACTGCTTTCGACCTCAGTAGTTTGCGCTCCGCACTTGTCAGTTGTCAAAAGCACTGCCAGGTGTCAGTTGACTCGACTGTATGAACGTCTTAATGGTAAAGAATAAATGTGTTTAAAACTTCATGCACGATTCCGCATTTTTCACACATCTCGGTGTTTATGGCGTCATATCTCTTTAACTATTTGATGTACAATTATATATTTGAGTAGGTACATTCAGCGCATTTGTAGATATCGTCTACAAAATATGTTTCCAATAGAATTAGTAGCAGATAAGTAATGAATTTCAAAATCATGCATGATGCAGCAGCCTTTCGCTCATCTCATTGTCTATGACGTCAATTCATCTGAACCATGATAGCTTCTCCACAACAACTGTTACCTGTCGGTAATGAATACATACGACAAATTTAACTTAAATAGGTCCAGTGGATTAGGAGCAAATGTGGAACATGTAGACATTGACACACACATTCGTGCAACTTTTGTAATATGTAGGTATTTGTAGATGTCTGTGTATGATGTTGCTGCGAGAGAAGTCACTGACATTAAAGAAACCGTACTTTTTGGTTCATTGACTTTTATTACTGCACCTCACGCTACCACTCGCCTAGTGCGCAGATCACTCTGGCTGTTAATGTTACTACTATTGCATGGTTTGTAAAATGTTCGATCGTATGGTACAAGCATGGGTCATGTCCATGGGACGGGCCGACGTCAGCCGTTCGTGGCAAGAACCACACGTCCTTTATTTGCCTTGTCATTGTACCAAACAATAGTCATATTTTAGCATATGAAAGAAGTAGGAACATTACTCAAGCATTTCTTCAGTGTCATATAATAACGTGCATACTTTTCATTTCACCCAAAAAAGGTGTTTCGGTTTGTCATTAAGACCGCAGCTAATGAGAAATTTACTGTTTCAAAGTACAGGGTCATTGAGCACTCCACTGACAACAAGCTAGTAGTCAGTTGTAATGCTGCATTATCACAACTTTCGAAAAGCCTCAACTGCATTTACTTTTTCTGAGGAAAAGCTCTATAAAGTGACTATATCAGTTAAGACTTATCGAGGAGTAAGTGCCTAACTCAGACATCCAATCTTATAACAAGATAGTCTGTGACAGAACTGTTACAGACGCTACATCCAGTACATCACAAGGAGAAGCACAATGAACTTCGGGAGGACGACGGTTCAATCCCACGTCCGGCCATCCTGATTTAGGTTTTCCGTGATTTCCCTAAATCGCTCCAGGCAAATGCCGGGATGGTTCCTCTGAAAGGGCACGGCCGACTTCCCTCCCTAATCCGATGAGACCGATGACCTCGCTGTTTGGTCTCCTCCTCCACAAACCAACCAACCACAATAAACTTTTTGTTAATCTTCCACAGCTATAAATTTCATTAGGATATCCATTTATTTGTAATTCTCTAACTCCTCATAATATTAAGTATCATATGAAGTGCTAATAGTTGTTGTTTCCTTAGTTACTTGTTTATTGATTTGGCGTAACATTCATAAAACAAAGTTGCTTAGTGCGAGAGTGAAGAGAACCAAATTTAAAAAAAAATCCATAAATAACATAATACTTCTTTCTTTGGTTAGATAATAAGTGATTAGGGTTTACTGGTGGCCTATGGAAAGAGACAAGACCAACTACAATTTCTTTCCAATTTGCTTTTTTTTGTTCTACTCGAAAGTGCGTGTACTTGACTTGCCTGGTTATTGCACCAATGCCTTCAATTGTTCCCAGCACGGACCGACGGATAACGGCCTGTTGACATACTTCTCAGCAATGAGCAGATAACATACTGTCTTGCTTGAAGTCCAGTCTCACAATATTAGCTTATAAAAACTGCAATACTCTGAAATTCTGAAGATAACATGGGGAAAACATAGAGAAGGAAGAGATATGTACAGCTTGTACAGAAACCAGACGACAGTTATAAGAGTCGAGGGGCTGGAATGGAAGCAGTATTTGAGAAGGGAGTGAGACAGGGTAGTAGCCCATACCTGATGCTATTCAGTCTGTACAATGAGCAAGCAGTAAAGGAAACCAAAGAAAAATTTGAGGGAGGAATTAAAGTGCAGGGACAATAAATAAATGCTTTGAGATTAGATGATGACATTGTAATTCTGTCAGAGACAGGACTTGGAAGAACAGCTTAAAAAAGTGGGCTGTGTCGTGAAAGAAAGGTACAGGATGAACATCAACAAAAGCAAAACAAGAATAATGAAATGTAGTCGAATTAAATCAGGTGATGCAGAAGCAATTAGATTATGAAATGAGACACTTACAGTAGTATATGAGCTTCGCTTTTGGGCACCAAAATAACTGATGATGACCCAAGTAGAGAGGATATAAAATGTAGACTGGCAATGGCAAGAAAAGCATTTCTGAAGAGAGGAATTTATTAACATCGAGTATAGATTTAAGTGTTGGGAAGCATTTTGGGAAGTATTTGTATGGGGTGTAGGCAGGTATGAAAGTTAAACATGGACGATAAACGGTTCAGACAAAAATAGTATAGAAGTTGTTGGAATGTGGTGCTATTGACGAATGCTGAAGGTTAGATGAGTAGACACTTTAACTAAGAAATTTGTGGCACAACTGGACTAAAAGAAGCGATCGGTTGATAGGTCACATTCTGAGACATCAAGGGATCACCAATTTATTACTGGAGGGTAGTGTGGTGGAGGGGGAAGGGGGTAAAAATCGTAGAGGGAGACCAAGAGATGAATACAGTAGACAGATTTAGATGAATATAGGTTCCAGTAGTTACTCAGAGGTTAAGAGGCATGCACAGGATAGATTAGCGTGGAGAGCTACACCAAACAAGTCTTCAGACTGAAGACCACAACAATAACAACAACAAAAACTCGAAATCCACTGATTCTAAAGGTAGCTATACTATAGCGGCGTATCGTGTGCTATATAAATATGAAAGTCTCAGCTCACTCCTAAAATAGTTGTACACTACAACTGCCGCCAAAGAAACAACTAAGCACACCGGACAAAAATAAGTTTATCCCCGATAATGGCCTCAAGTCAGTGAGGGAGAGAGTCCACAAGTAACATCTGTCAAGTACCAAGTATCAAGTATGCCATATCCAGTTAAAGGCATTCACTTATACTTAGATGACATATGGGACTAGCAAAATTCAGGGATGTTGACTGCCGTTGCACCCGGTGTTACAAATACGTCCAGAAATTTCTGAGGGATAGGATGGGGTAATTAGAGGCGAGTCCATGTGTGATATGATGGCCTGAGAACACGTCAAACCAGGAATGAATGCGTGCAGCCTTATGTATACGAATACAGTTATCTTGGATGATGGCAGTGTCGACAGCGTACTCATCGTGTGGACGTAGCACAAAAACTAACACTTTGTCGCCAAGAACGATGAAATAACCATCCTGGTTCATATTTACAGTAACCTGAATGAGTGGGTCCAATTGATGGTACAAAAACACCGCCAAAAGGTCATAGAACCGCATCTGACCTCAGTTACAAGGGACAGTAAAATGAGAATGAGGCAGATAGAAAAATCAGCAAGTAAACTATGAGTTATTTCAAAAGTAATCGCCGTAAAGTTTAATACATTTACGCCACTATGAGAGAAGTTGGTCAGTGCCTTCATGGAAACATATTTGTCGTTGTCTTTGGAACCACGATTATACACAGCGAGCACTCCTTCGTCCGAAGCGCATGAACGGTCATGAATGTCTTCCTTCAGGACTCCAAAAATTTGGAAATCGTATGGGACGAGATCGTGACTGCACGGAGGACGTTTAAGGACGTCCCAGCGAAATTTCTGCAGCGTAGTCGAAATCACTTGCCAAGAAAATGCCCTTCACATGTTGCCAAGGTACGGCTGGGTACAGCCATGGTGCCGTAGGCAACCACAATCATAATTCCAGGAAGCCATTGACCACCCTATCTCTCATTGAGATAAATATACTAACCGATTTGGCGATTACTTTTGAAATAAAAGTTTACTTCCTTTTCTTCCAATACAGATTTTTTCGGTTAGAGCGTAACACTGTGAGTACAAAACACATGCAGTTATTTCGTCGTAACACACAAGTGTGATTACAAACCTCCGATCAAATTAAAATTGTCTGTATTATTTATCAAATTACGTAACATTTCGAGTACAAAGCGTCTGGGACTACTTTCCTAAGTTAATTGTTATATAGAAGTAAAAAAATTGCATATGTCACATATTTGCAGTATTGATTATCAAGATATGTAAACTTTTCTTCTATGACGTTACAAAACACGAGTGGTGCTACGGCTGATATAATTTACAGCTTAACGTCAATTTGTTGATGAGCATGGTTTGGTCCAAAAACGGTTCAAATAGCTCTGAGCACCATGCGATTTAACTTCTGAGGTCATCAGTCGCCTAGAACTTAGAACTAATTAAACCTAACTAACCTAAGGACATCACACACATCCATGCCCGAGGCAGGATTCGAACCTGCGACCGTAGCGGTCACTCCGCTCCAGACTGTAGCGCCCAGAACCGCACGGCCACTCTGGACGGCTCATGATTTGATCTTTCTACAAAAGTAACCAATGTGGCACAGGATTATGAAGTGGGGTAGCGTCTTAGCCTGCAGCCATGTTGTTTTGTAGGGCTGAGACAGGCCTAACAGTGGCGTGAGCGTGATACGTACGCTCTTGCCCCAGAGTGATGGGAACACCTGTAGCGAGCGGATGTGCTGCAAGGGATGGCCGACGCCTTTAGCGTTCGCTGCCTCATGTAACAAGCCGAGTCTTGCACGACCAAGGCTGCCAGCCTGCTTGTTTATACGAAGCATCGCTGCTTCAGTGATAATTAAGCAAGACTGTGACATGCTACTACACACATTTCTCGGGCTGGAAGGGAGGGGGGGGGGGGGGGAGGGCATGATAATTCTTACATCGTTGTCCATTGTTTCTAAAACATGGACTGAGTGGGCTATCAGTGCAGTTTGTTTAAAAAAATGAATCCGACTCCCCAATCGTGTAATTGTTAAGTGTCAAGAGTATACTTCGTTTAGAAACTGATTTCCGCATGTATACATTGTAATTGTTATGCAGCGAGAGCCTTGCTGTTTCAGAGCGTGTGTGTCTTAATGAAACCCTATCGTCCACAATCTGAATTCACTGTCATTTAATACTTAGCTCATTGGGATGTGAGGGATTTTTGTGTGTAGTAGAAACACCATAATTGTTTATAAGTAGCGCTCTTCCTTCCTACTACCCCTGTTGGCGTAGTGTGACCGCATAAAAACCCTACGACTGATTCCATAACAGTAAGGACTTCTCTGGGTTACAACCAATTCCGCTGTCAGCCAGTAGTGTCCCATTAGTCTTTAATGTGAGTGTAACTACGCAGGCTGTGCTTACATTTCGAGGTCTACCATCTTATATCATGATCTTGGATTGGTTGATCTATACAGTACTTTAGACTGGGATCACATCTCCACGTCCGCCATCTTGGGCCCACCATCTTGTATTGTGACGTCATAGAGGCTGCCCTCTTGAATTCTCCACCTTGAACTGTTCAGTGATTCTTTGACCTTGGTGGGAGGGGGCGATAGGTATAAAGTCCTGGAGTTAGATAGGGTCTTTGCTACGAATTAATTGAGTCAGGTCTGCAGCCAGTGCAGCTGGCCTCTGGATTTTAGTACACAAGAACTCATCTTGGGCCATAATTAATGATGCTGTCCGTAAGGGAGATACGGATTTAGTTACAGCAGGAATAAATATTCCTGGACCCCATTTTATACTTTGTACTCAGAGGATGATGGGGTTCATAAATCAAGGGAGCCGGCCATAAATCAGAGAGAAGGTTGGAGGAGGGGGGGACATGACACGATGAAGATGGTCTCAAAAAAGTCCTGAAATTTCAGAACCCTTTGCTGGGCAATAGTATTTTTGGTGAACAAGACGGACTTGGCTAGCATTAATTAATACCAATAAACTTCATTTCTTCCCACCTGTAGCTGAGAGTGATTTTTATGTTCTTCTTTCCCTGCTGACTTTCAGCAGTATCCCTGTTTTGCTGAGATGATTATCAGCAAGAATTCATAATAGCCAGTAGAATGTGATTTACTGAACTTTTAATGGTGAATCTCTCCAGTCCAGCGGTCTGATTTCAGAATCTTACCTGAAAGTAGTCAGGTAGCAACAGGGCTTTTAAACTGAATTTTAACTTGTGAAGTTGTGCCGTACCTCGCAGGTTAATGCGAGGCTGGCGTCTATTGTTTATTGATATTGATTTAGTTATCTAACAGTGCAGACAGCTAATCCTGGTCTCCCGAAAAACATTTCCAATTAAATATTTGGAGCAGTATATTGCGTCTTCGGCTTCCTATGCAGCACATCACAAAAAGAACTTGGATTCAAACCAAGGCCGCGAATGTGACTTTGAATGATTTGATGGAAGCTGTGAAAAACGTACGAGAGGAATGTTGCACTTGGCGACGTCTCTGGGCAGAGGAGAGCAGAGCTACGGAGAGTGGCCGGCATAACACGCAGACGGGGGTACCCGTGCGACTTGCTCAACTTTTGGAGTGGCTACAACGTACGCGATAAACGAAATGGCGATCGTGGCTCAAATAGGTTGCGAAGCACAGATGAACGTTGGGGCAAAAATTTCCATCGGTATAGGATCGAATGAGTAATTCCACTACGCCAAACGCTGAGCCCTCACGATCTCCTCAGCGATCTTGCTAAGTGCTGAATGTGCGCTGAATATGCAGTGTTGACAGGAAAGTGATAAATATGTAGCAAACGTCAGTGGCAAATGTTTAGTCAACAGAAAAAAGGACGGTCCCCTTGTAGACAAAATGGCAGAAACATTGGACTATTTGGCAATAGAGCATAAAAACTTGGATAGGGTATGAGGTCAGACAGAGGAAGCGGGTCATGATTTGGGGTATGTGAGACATCCGACGTTCACTCTGTATTAAGCTATGCCCCATGTGCTAATGACGACACAGATTGCGGATCTGACTGAATGTTTGAATTGTAGCGACAGCATCTGGATATCAACCCATATGTGGCACAGAGCCTACAAAAGTTTGCCGAACGCGCTTATAATTGCCCCTATCTTCCGTTCAAGCTTAACGAACAATGAAAACACAGATTTGCCTATTGTTTTTTTTCCTAAAATCATTCATGCTCGTCTTTTGCAAGATGAAACGATAAACTGCACGATTTAGAACGAAGATGAAAGCCACAAAAGACACTGCTCAGACGTCTGTCTCTCGTCGTGTAATGCTTAGAAGAGTTGAGTGGCAATCTAAACATGCAGAGTTTAGTGCTATATTTTCGATTTTTTTTAATGAAACCACTATAATGAAAAAGACGGCGTAGTTTGGGACACTGTTTACCAAAATTATGAAATCGACCATCGGAGGAACGAAGTAGCTGGTCTTACTGCGTATAGGCTTCGCTACAATTCAATCAATTTTCTTCAAGTAGCTAAAGCCACGAAAGATATGGAACCTTATATCAGAGGAATTATCCAACCACAAAAGCAATCTTTGGTGAGAAATTGTCAGAATAGAGAACCGAAAATGAAATGATTATTAGTCCAACGTAAGGAACGTTACAGATTCGTACAGCTACACTTAATAGTTATTATCCCTAAGCATTTAGTAGCAGTGATTACGTTTTCCCAACAAACTGACGATAGAGTACTTCGGTCAACTGCGAGTGAGTAAGGATGCCATTAACACCGTCGCGAAGAGCCAGTTTGATCAAATTAAAAACATAGCGTTACCGGATCACCTACTTGTCAGAAAAATTAACTGTAACCTACGAAGTTTGTTACGGACTTCCAGAAATAAATTAGGCACATAATTCAAATCTTTACAGAAGTGCTTGAGCTCAGATATTCGCATCTCGAGTAACGAGGTAAGTAAAAGACTTTTAATCCGGTATAGTCAATTAAATACAAACCAGTCATCACGGTAAATTAATGAGAACACTAAATATCGTCGAGAATGAAATTTTCACTCTGCAGCGGAGTGTGCGCTGATATGAAACTTTCTGGCAGATTAAAACTGTGTGTCGGACCGAGACTAAAAACTTGGGACCTTTGCTTTTTGCGGCCAAGTGCTCCACCATCTGAGCTATCCAAGGACGACTGATTAGGTACTGGCGGAATTAAAGCTGTGAGGACATGTCGTGAGTCGTGCTTGGGTAGCTCAGATGGTAGAGCACTTGCCCGCGAAAAGCAATGGTCCTGAGTTCGAGTCTCGGTCCGGCACACAGTTTTAATCTGCCAGGAAGCTTCAGTAAATATCGTGATTCGCTGTATTTTTCTGTCAGTAGTCTAGTTAATCAAAACTTTCCAGCATAATGCACCATTACATACCTCTCACATGGGTCGAACTATTATTTAACTCGCCATTTGCATGACTAAAATGCTTGTATAGTATCCAGTGCGATGTCGACACTGTGAAATGCAGTTTCACCAGCCCTTCCAAGACAAAAAAGTGTCCAATTTCTTCATGAGATTTATTATGTTTTTCAGGTTATCGTCATATACGACTGACGTCTCGGATGTGAATTTTGGGGTGCGCAGTATATCGTATGGATGCACCTGCGATTATCTGCAAACAAGTTATGAACAATCCAACTGCACCTAAAGGAAAAAAGAGTAGACGGGGAAGACGAGGAAGAAGATAGGGAGATAAGTGCATCTCACGTGAACCACCATGGCAACAATAGCACCGTGGAAGAAATTGGGAGAGGCATTTGAAAAACCGCGGAACACTAATTGCTGGTAAGAAACATAGGAATCAAACATATACCAACAAACGAATATACTGCTGGATGACGTTATTAATGTCGTGGGTTGAACTCGAACCCTTTACATACAGTTAATTGTATTATGCTCCTGCTGCTGATTGTGGATGGATGATTGTGTTGATGACCCATGTCAGACGTAGCATATTGATCTGATATTTACTAATCGCCTTTGTCATGCTTATGATGTCTAAGTCCTGTAACGAAGTTTTTTTTTCGACCACGTGGCCTTTCCTTCAAAGTGAGCCTAGCTGCAGCCGCACACGCTTCAACAGACACCTGCAGTATGCAAATAAAGTAACTTGCCATTCACGTATGTCACATATCTGGCATATTTATGAGTTTTTAGGTTTTAGAGTTAATTGTTTAGAGTTAATTGTCAGTAACGTTTATTGTCAAATGCTAAACAAGTTCACTTCAAGGATGAGTATAGAAATGGAAGTTGCCTGTGTATTGCAAACTGTGGATTAAATATCCACCTGTGCTACGGTTGGAGCCTCAGAGTTTCAATTGTGATTTGCTAGACTCGAGCTCTAGACTAAATAAGTGAATGTTATTCAGGACAAAGCAACAACAGCCTGACATTCATTACACAAGTGTCTGCTGTAGATACTTCCAGTACACATGAGTCTTTCTCCTGTTGTTTAGGAATTCGACGTTGCACACATGCGTGTTGTAACCTCTCAACAGTAAAAATAATTGTAGCATTCACATTCAGTGTGACCTCCCAACAGTTTATTTTTCCTCAACCTCGTAATAATAACGTGACTAACCTGCCAATAAAAAAACTGTTGCTCATATATACCCTTTCAATAATTAACTGTTAATCTAAACTGGTAAATGTGGACGTCAGCAGTGCTGCGTCATGGTTCTGAAAGATCAATCTGAATAAACTGAAAATTCTTACCTCAATGAAGTCGCCAGATAGCGCGTATATATCTGCTCCCATAAGAAATTTTTCAGGTACAGCCCAGTGCAATGCTGGCCGCTAGATTTATCATGTATAAAAAGAAACAACTGATTCTTCTTTACGATAATCGGGATGGCCATGGATTGCAGAAATTAGTAAATTCTTTAAATTCAGATGAATGATTGTCAAAAAGTTAACTATATAAAAAATTATTATTAAAAGATTTTTTTGAAAATTTTACATGGAACTTGATATAACAATAGTACAAATTTTGTTGTAACAAACTACTGCTTTTACCTTATATTACATTGCTCAGGCACCGCCATCGCTCCCCACGACCGGCCCCGCCAACTCCATACACCAGACTGCTGTTACTACTTACTTACTCCTACTGACACTGCTCTTACTGCAGCCAACACTGCTCTCTGGTCTGTGATTCTCTTATAGCTTACATGTCGCAGGCAGCGCGTGAGCAATCCATCGAAATTACATCTGCTCGAGTACGCTAGCAATAAATTCCTTAGTCATGGACCTCTTACAGTGTTAACACTGGTTCATATTCACGAAATTGGCACTCTGGAAAAGGCCAAACAATCATTCACTTTGTTTTATTGTCATCGTTATTACTCTCTGACATGAGTACATAAAAAGGCATCACAAACACTATACAAAAATCTCCGTTCCTTGGAAGGCGCTTGAACCAGCAGTCTCTGTCTTACTGTCTTAGTTGCATCCACAATAGGAGGTGGACCAAATGGAGTGCTCTTCTATATTTAGACATATATTTCTTAAAGAAATTGTCCTCGGACACATTCATGTTATAGAGGCTAATTATTGGCGTTTAGCGAGTTTACATTGCAGCTATCAGTTATTTGTTATAAATTAAGACAAGTTTCTTCAGAACTTGTTTACAAATGTTTATTCAGGGACACACACAAACACTCATGGACCAGCACAAACTCAAGATAGAATCGTCAATTTCACGTACGGGTTTCGAATTCACGATCTCCAAAGAAGCATCTTAGTTTCTTGGCCCACTTGGTCTCCACGACAGACCTAAATCAGCAAGAATTTTTGAATAGGTCTTCCTCAGTCTGACACAACTACACCTCCTTTTGACGGAGATGTAGACGTTTACTTCCTCCCCAGACACAGCACCAGAGCGGGAAGCAGAAATCCCATCTCAGGCAGTCAGTATCCATGGCTCAGTGCGAGAGTTCGGTTCGAGACAGAGTCGTCGCTCTTATTGAAGCAGACGGATTTTCAGCTAGAGATTCTGGAAGGAGGTATGGTGTCTAACCTGCTACTGCAGAGAGATGATGAAGGAATTATTTTGAAAGAGGAACTCCCAACAGAGTTTCTGCCTCAGGCAGGAGGAGAGTGAAAACGCACCAGGAGGACAGACAGCTTGTGCGTAAGAGTCGACAACTTCCCTTCCTAAACGTGAAGTAGTTGTGTCAAGAGATCAGCTTCCTGGGCAACAAGAAGGTGGAAGGAAACTCGACTGCACGCATAAAGACCAGCTGTGAAACAGGAACTCAGAGAGGCTGCGATTCGTGGAGATTTACCTGAAAGTGGCATTGGAAAACTTAATTTTCATTGACGAAAAGGTGTTTTCGAAGAATAACGATGGTCCTAGAATGATTTAAAGGCAGCGAGAATTAAGACCTTGAAGATAAAAATGAGAAATTCGAGGCTGTCTGCCGCCGCTGTGGCCGAGCGGATCTAGGCGCCTCAGTCCGAAACCGCGCTGCTGCTACGGTCGCAGGTTCGAATCCTGCCTCGAGCATGGATGTGTGTGATAGGTTAGTTAGGTTTAAGCAGGGGATTGATGACCTCAGATGTTAAGTCCCATAGTGCTTAGAGGCATTTGAGCCATTCGAGTCTGTCGGTTTCCTGCTGGAGTTAAATTTCTGCAAGAGAAGCAGGCATACATCACAGACATGAGGTAACTATTGATAGCGGCAATACGCCAGTAAACTGAAAGTGTGATGCTTCCTTCAGTGCGAATGCTGCACACTGAAAGAATAAATGAAATGAGTACACTATGTGATCAAAAGTATCCGGACACCCCCAGAAACATACGTTTTTCATATTAGGTGCATTGTGCTGCCACCTACTGTCAGGTACTCCATATCAGCAACCTCAGTAGTCATTAGACATCGTGAGAGAGCAGAAAGGGGCGCTCCGCGGAACCCACGGACTTCGAACGTGGTCAGGTGGTTGGGTGTCGCTTGTGTCACACGTCTCTGCACCAGATTTCCACACACCTAAACATCCCTAGGTCCACTGTTTCCGATGTGGTAGTGAAGTGGAAACCTGAAGCGATACATACAACACAAAGGCCTACAGGCCGACCTCGTCTCTTGACTGACAAAGACCGCCGACAGTTGGAGAGGGTCGTAATGTGTAATAGGCAGACATCTATTCAGGCCATCACACAGGAATTGCAAACTACATCAGGATCCACTGTGACAGTTAGGTGGGGGTGAGAAAAGATTGATTTCATGATGGAGCGGCTGCTCATAAGCCACACAAACCGGTAAATACCTCGCTTGGTGTAAGAAGCGCAAACATTGGGCGATTGAACAGTGTAAAAACGTTTTGTGGAGTGACGGATCACGGTACACAATGTTGCGATCCTATGGCAGTGTGTGGGTATGGCGAATGCCCGGTGAACGTCATCTGCCAGCGTGTGTAGTGCTAACAGTAAAATTCGGAGGTGGTGATGTTATTGTGTGATCGTGTTTTACAGGGAGGGGGCTTGCACCCCTTGTTGTTTCGCGTGAAACCATCACAGCAAAAGCCTACATTGACGTTTTAAGCACCTTTTTGCTTCTCAATGTTGATAAGCAGTTCGGGGATGGTGATTGCATCTTTCAACACGATCGAGCACCTGTTCATAATGCACAGGTTGTGGTTCGACGATAATAACATCCCTGTAATGGACTGGCCTGCACACAATCTTGACCTTTGGGATGTTTTGGAACGCCGACTTCGTGCAAGACCTCACCGACCGACATCGATACCTCTCCTCAGCGCAGCACTCTGTGAAGAAAGGGCTACAATTTCCTAAGAAATCTTCCACGCCCATGATTGAACGCATGCCTGTGAGAGTGGAAGCTGTCGTAAAGGCTGAGAGTGGGCTAACACCGTACTGAATTCCAGCATTACCGAGCGCCACGAACTCGTGAGTCGTTTTCAGCCAGGTGTCCGGATACTTTTCATCACATAGTGTATGTTAGTTGTAGCTTACGGAATGTCTCTGTAGATCAGTCCTTGCTGCAATCAACGCTCTCTTACTGTTGTCTCATTTATGTTTCTTTTTTTTTGGGGCAGTGCCAATAACAGTGTTGTCAAGAAATATCTTTTTAAAGTTTGTTTAGATCAAAAGAAGTGTTAAGTACGCATAATGCTTACACTATAACCACAGTATACGCTCCAAAAAATGAATCACGTTTTATGAATGAGCTTTTCAGTTTTCAGTACTCTTAAGAAAGACCAAAAGGTAGTCATTGTGACAGCTACTGATTTATGATCTTCAGCCTTGAGTCACTGCATCTGATAGTTGTTAGTATCTACTCTCTAGCCCCCAAACGTAGTTACGGAAATGAGAGTCAAACTCATTGGTTAATACTGTTGATATATGAGTCAAACTCATTGGTTAATACAGTTGATATTTCGGCCGTTCGTCATCTCGACATTCCTTCCTTGAGATGCGGGGTATGTACTGCATTTTCAGTCTCGTTCAGGGTCACCATCTGTTATACAAACGAGCTATTCGTGAGGCTAGTAAAACTGGCAACATAGCATAATACGTTAGAAGAACAAAGATGTACAATATTAATAACCTTTGTTTTATTGAAAAATATTTAAGAGTTCTCACATAAAAAATTTGGAGGCATTACTTTTAGCACGCCCTCATATCATAGCTCCATTTTTTTAAAAAATGTGGTGTGTGCATCTCTGAATTTGGAACAACTCATTGCTGTTTGTTCCACGATCTGTTGTCCACTGTTCGCCAAGGTTCAAACAGATTATAAATGTCTTTAGTGGACCAGAAGTACTGTAATTTGAGGTCAAAAAGTTGGGCGCGTTACCTTGGCTTGAGGTACCATGTCTTGAGTTACAACTTCCAAAGCTGTTGTCATGTGATGTCTCAGTTCTTTCATTGTTGTAGGTAAGGGAGGCACACAAACGGAGTCTTTTATGAAGCACCAAAAATAATCACATACAGTCAGTTACGGTGACCTTGGAGGCCAGTAATGTAAGGCTGAATCATTTGGTCCAGTGCGACTGATCCATCGTTCAGTAATACTTTGATTTAAAAATTCGGCCGGCCATAGTGGCCGAGCGGTTCTAGGCGCTTCAGTCTGGAACCGCGCGACCGCTACGGTCGCAGGTTCGAATCGTGCTTCGGGCATGGATGTGTGTGATGTCCTTAGGTTAGTTAGGTTTAAGTAGTTCTAAGTTCTAGGGGACTGATGACCTCAGATGTTAAGTCCCATAGTGGCCCGAGCCATTTGAACCAAGCCATCTAAAAATTCCCGCACTTCCAGATGCCAGTGTGGCGGTGCCCCATCCTGTTGGTAAATGAAGTCGTTCGATACAATCTCCAACTGCGTGAAAAGAAAGTTCTCAAGCATATCCATATATGTGCTTCCTGTAACAGTGTTCTCGACAAAGAAGACTGTACCATAAACCATGCACATAACACATTACATTTTGGAGAGTCCCTCTCATGTTGTACAAGTTCATGCTGCTGTTCCGTACCCCATATTCTCACATTATGACGGTTCACCTTTCCATATAAGTGGAATGTTGCCTCGTCACTAAACACTAAGAGTGTAAGAAAACTGTCATCCTTCATCTTGCCAATAACGAAATTACAGAAGTCGACACGTTATTGTTTGCCACCTTCACGAAGAGCTTCCAGTAGCTGAATTTTGTACGGTTTCATGTGCAAACGTCGACGCAACACACGCCAGACAGACATTGGGGGCATGTTGAGCTGACGAGCTGCATGGCGAAAGGATTTCTACGAACTCGATGTGAAACTATAGCGGACGCATTCGACGTCTGTGTCAGGCACTCGGGAGGCACTCGGGGACGGCCTGGCGATTTGCCTTTACGCAAACAACCGGTTTCTCTAAAATGTTCATGCCATCGTCTAATGCTCTATTCTGTAGGAGGATCCACATCATACCTAGTGCGAAAGTCACGCTGAATAGTTATTTCTGACCCGTACTGCGCAAAACGTAGAACACAGAACGCCTTCTGTTGTCCCGATACCGTTTTTAAAAGAACTGAGGTGGCGCACATTGCTACTACACAGCGGGAATCATGTAAAACTCGAGAGTTTGCTCTTTCCAACAGTACGTTGTTCAGGGGCATATCTCAAATAACATAAAAGTTACAATTTTTTAAATTAGACGATTCATTTTGATGTATTCTTGGCTATGCAAATGATTTTTCATTTCAGCGCAGTCGTACATAGTAAGTAAGAATAACGCTATCTGCATTCTGTCTGCTGAATACCGCCTATTCGTCGAATACGGGGTGTCTAGGATACCTGCTTTCTCGGATCGCTAGACAACATTCAAACAATTCGTATTCATTAGTTTTATTACAAAATGAGCAATTATAATATTTAACTTTGTGTTAAACAGATGTGTCGCAAACAAAGGCTGACAGACAAAATAAGCAAGCTTCTTCAGTATATACAATTCCTAGGGCGCTGCTATACTAGCACGTAATCTTGAAGCTTCTTGGTCGCAAGGAGTGGCCGCGCAGTTTGAGGCGCCATGTCATGGGCTCTGCGGCCCCTCCTGCCGGAGGTTCAAGTCCTTCTTCGGGCATGGGTGTGAGTGTGTTCTTGTTAGTTTAAGTTAGGTTAAACAGTGTGTAAGTCTAGGGAGTGATGACCTGAGCAACTTGGCCCCTTAGGAATTAACACACGTTTGAACATTTGAAGCTTCTCTTGGAGTGGGCCGCGATCAGTTTTTTTTTTCTGTATTGTGATTCCATTCCCCTGCCCCATATGGGCAGGGGAGGGCTGTCAGCGGCACAATCCCCCGCTCTTCAGCCGAGTGACACGACAACCAAAACATGAAGAAAATGATACATTGTAAGAGGTCCGAGCAGATGTAATTTTATGTAAGAGGTTCGAGCACATGTAATGCAGATGTAATTTTATGTAAGAGGTCCGAGCAGATGTAATTTCGATGTATTGCTCATGCGCTGCCTGTGATATGCAAGGTATAAGAGAATCGCTGACCAGAGAGCAGTGTTGACTGAGTAGGAACTGTGTATCTGTAGCAGTAAGTTGTTGCTAGTCTGGTCTGGAGTCTGCTCTGGTCTTGTATGGTGTATCATGTTGGCTGGCCAGTCGCGGTGCAGCGATGCCGGAGCCTGAGTATTATTGTATAAGGTAAAAAGCAGCCTTGCGCATATCGAGTAATGTTATCTGAACTCCCATGTAAATGTTTTAAAAATGTCCTAATAATAATCTTTGTCATATAAAGTAATTTTTTTAATAAGCATTCATTTCAATTTAAAGAATTTACTAATTTCTCCAATCCATGATCATTCCGATTGTTGCAAAAGAAAAATCAGTTGCTTCCTTTCATAAATGACAAATCTATCGGCCAGCATTGCACAGAGCTGTGCTGGAAAAACTTATTAAGAGCAGATATATTGGTCGAGTTTATTGAGGTAAGAACTTTTCCTTTTTTTATTCAGAATGATCTTACAGGGCCATGACGCAGCACTGCTGTCGTCCAAAATTTACCAGGTTACTGAATTTATTTTTTATTACGAGGTTTAGGAATTTTTCTGTTTCAAGCTTACATTAGATGAGAAAAGAATTTTGTGGGCACATTAAATGGGAAACAAATTTTGTGTGGAGGATAAATGTGAATGAATTTCTGTAGGGATGTTATAAATGGGAACCAATTTTGTTCTGGGGTTACACTAAAATTAGAATCATACTCATATTATTATTATTTATTCAATTTTGTGGGGAGGTTACACTTGGCGACAACCGGCCAGGATCGTATTTCTTTGTGAATCTCTGAGAAGTAGTCATATATCTGCTCTTATTTACGTAAATGTACTTTGCATCTGGCGCAACGCATTTACTAATTTGTCACTCTTTCTTTCACAGATCATCGGCAATTTATTGCTCTTTGTTGTAATTGTGTTTGTTCCATTTTTGCTTCGTCTTTGTTTCATTTTGTGCTTAATTTTGATTTGTGAAAAATTCTGCGAAAAACTGTTAACAGTACATCGCGATGTGCAATGAGTGAAATAGTCGACTCGAATAATTTGACCGATAATACTTGCGACACTCAGTGTAATAATGATAATCCTTCATTTACAGACAATCAGTGCGTACCAATCACTAATATTGATTTTGATCCTAATGATGAGCAAACAAATGCAATTATATCCAGAGTAAATGTAACAATTGATGACGCGGCACGTTCCGTTACAATGAGCGCTGTCCAGTTTGACGTGCCTAATTTGCAAAATTTACGTAGTGAACAGATAACTGTTTTTAACGAAGGTGAACAATATTCACAAAACACGTCAAGTTTATTTGATTACGGTGTAGCGACCAACAGTGCACATTCAATTGGCAAACCTTTTCAAGAATTACAGAATGACCAAATGGTTACAGAAAACGTGACAAATGCAGATACATCAACACACAACACTGAGAATAGAGTAGGTAATGTTGGCATGGATCAAGTTATGGCATTATTACTAGAAATTAATCAATCTAACAAACAACTTAATGACAAACAAGACAACCTTAATGAAACTTTCAAACAGTTGAATGAAAAACACGACAACCTAAATGAACAGAACAAACAACTTAGTGAACATATTATAGTCGTTGCCGCGCAATGTCATGATACTAAAGAACAATTACCTGAGGAAATTAAGGCTTGAGCTAGGAGTAGTAGTGAAGAAATTAGATCTGTGGCACAAGAATTAAGTAATACACATGCAGCGACAACTAAATTACTTAGAGATGAAATTAGCGCAATCGCTAAACAATGTTCTGAAAACGCAACACAGTTACGCGACGAGTTTAAATTAATGTCAGCAGAACTTTCACGCACACTGGATGCGAAAGTAGACGCGAAATTTGACCAACAGAACAGCCAAATTGACGAATGTTTTAATCACCACCTACAAAACAGTGAAACGCGTTACTGTAAATTTATACAGGAACAGAATAAAGTAAAGCAACAAGTCATGGAAACAATTACTGCACAGAGACAGGAAGATAAGCGTAAATTGTTTACGAAAGCAAAAACATACGTAGACAACAATATTGCTACAGTATCAGACGAAATTAATACTATCAAACAGTTTAACACAGAATTACATGATGAAATCTCTGATCTTAAAACAAAAACAGTCACACACACAGTAGACTTTCAGACAGTGACCGACAGACTTGAACAATTAGAACTAATACAGGATCCCGATGCCATCAAAGCAGACGTTAAGAAATTAAACAAAACCACACGTAAAATACAAGAACAAATTAATGCTTGCGATACTGAAAACGATGATCAGGTAAAAGTACTGACTGAAAAATATGATGAATTGGCCAGTCGTATTGATGTTATCGAAAGTAATAATGACACCAAATCAGACGATACGTCACCAGTTTCGTTTAATCAAACACCCGAATTCCAAAATTTACAGCAGACAACCAGTGAGATAGGTTCGTCCAATAATACATTACGTAGAAAATTGTCAACTTTACAGCAAGAAGTGACAGAGATGAAAAATGTTTCAGCCTCTAACACGGCACAGCATACGCCACATTCCGAACATTTCTCACTCACACAGCATATATAATTTAGGTAATTTACAGAGAGTACGTGAGTTAGATTCCGAACAGTCACAGACAAACAGATTATCATACAATCCTGAACCTGTTCAGACATACAGAGACGATAATTTTGATTACAAGCACTTTCTATCCGTGAGACAATGTAAAGTATTTAAAAATGACAGAACACAGATCCACCCATTGGATTGGATACAGCGTTTTACTTATGCATTTTCACCGGCATTGCCTGTAACGCAGAAACTAAAATTTATTTGCAGCGCGTAATTGACCTCAGGGGATTCATTACGCTTCGATGAATATGTGCCGTAGCGTGCACAGGGCCCCGAGCCTTAGTAGTGCTATTTCATCTTTAGTTTTCTGCACTGCTGCCTTCTCTTCTACTATCCCTTATATCTATCAAAACAGGTCTTCAACTATCGACCTATCTAGGATTAGAAATGAGTAAAGAAAATCTAATATGACGAGTTTTACCGAAAGTGACAGTTTTCATTAGACACTCCTGAAATGACAAGAACTACCAGCATAATTTTAATAACAAACAAAATTTTAATCATCAGTATATACAAAATTTTCAGCAGTCGCAAACACATTTTGGTAACAATACAGGTTTTTCTCCGCAACAGCATCAAAGCCAGCCGGTTAGCATACCTAACCAACAATGTAGTCTGCAAGGTCAACCAAGCTTTAATGTTTCGCCGCCTACACGTATAGCATCGGCTCCACCAAATAGTTACGCACAGCAACAAGGAAATAACTACGTGCAGAAAACACATCATTTTAACTCGTATCGCAACGCGCCGTGTAGAAATGACTATCATGACAGACATAAAAGTAATGAGCACAATTTTCAGCGTACATTTAATAACAGTCGGTCTTACCAACAGCAGAATCATCCGCAACAACAGATTATCATGAATGGACCAGACAGTAGGTATCATCCCGAACGTAATACGTCAGGAAGAAATAACAGAACAGTACAAATAGTCGAAATGCCACAGCATCCTCCCGCAAATAATAGCACGTCAGATAGAATTTGACTAGATACAGTACAGGTTGCGTCTTCCAGCAACGCAAGCAATACTTTTGACGCACAGAATCTTGTTCTCGAAAATGTTATTAGTTTTGACGACATTCTTATTGCAGAAGCTAACTGGTCTGAACACAATCTGATTCTTGAACAACTGTTACGAACATTTCGTGCACAAGGACTCACAGTTAATCTCAGTAAATCGCACTTTGGCAAAACTTCTATAATATTTCTTGGACATGTAATTTCAGCAGAAGGCATTGCGCCCGACCCGGAAAAACTTCAAGCTTACGTGACATTACTGTTCCTACGACGAAGAAACACCTACGCAGCTTTCCGGGATTAATTAACATTTTCCGTAAATTTATTCATTACTCTGCTTTAGACACCCCTAGATTATGTCAACTGACGGGTAAAAACACTATTTGGTCCTGGGATAGCCAAGCACATTCTTAATTTGTCAATCTGAAACAAGCTTTGTTGAATGCACCTCTTTTATCACATCCAAATCTTACTAGAAATTTCTCCATTGCCACCAACAGTTCTAACACAGCTTTAGGCATACACATTTTTCAGAAAATTGAAGAAGACGGTAATACAGTTGTAACCTCCCCACAAAATAATTGAATAAATAATAATAATGAATATGATTCTAATTTTAGTGTAACCTCAGAACAAAATTGGTTCCCACATTTAACCTCCCTACAGAAATTCATTCACATTTAACCTCCACACAAAATTTGTTTCCCATTTAATGTGCCCACAAAATTCTTTTCTCATTTAATGTAACCTCAAAACAGAAAAATACCTAAACTTCATAATAAAAAATAAATTCAGTAACCTGGTAAATTGTGGACGACATCAGTGCTGCGTCATGGCCTTGTAAGATCATTCTGAATATAAAAAGGAAAAATTCTTACCTCAATAAACTCGACCAATATATCTGCTCTTATAACAAATTTTTCTGGCACAGCTCTATGCAATGCTGGCCGATAGATTTGTCATTTATGAAAGGAAGCAACTGATTTTTTTTTTGCAACAATCGGAGTGATCATGGATTGGAGAAATTAGTAAATTCTTTAAATTGAAATGAATGCTTATTAAAAAAAAATTACTTTATATGACAAAGATTATTATTAGGACATTTTTAAAACTTTTACATGGGAGTTTAGATAACATTACTAGATATGCGCGAGGCTGCTTTTTACCTTATACAATAATACTCAGGCTCCGGCATCGCTACACTGCGACTGACCAGCCTACATGATACACCATACCAGACCAGAGCAGACTCCAGACCAGACTAGCAACAGCTTACTGCTACAGCTACATAGTACCTACTGCAGTCAACACTGCTCTCTGGTCAGCGATTCTATTATACCTTGCATATTGCAGGCAGCGCATGAGAAATACATCGAAATTACATATGCTCAGACCTCTTACATAAAATTACATCTGTTTGGACCTCTTACATAATCATCCACTGGGGGGGCAAAAATTTGTCAGCTATGGTGAGTCAATTGGACTTGCCATGAGCAACAAATTTTTCTTAATTAACTAAGTTTACAGTCACAGAGTATATACATATAGATAAGTGCAGAACATAAAAATGAAATAGAGTGCACATGCACTGAGTACAGAATATATCAAGCAATGACAAAATGTATACTCAATGAGTACAAAACATATTAACAAATTCCATGAAATGCATACACACTGTAGTACAGAACATATCAAGCAATGACAAAATGTATATTGCTTTGGTTTTTGACTTATTGCTGCAAATAGGGATTAGTAACGTCATTCGTCATGAGTCAGCTGTAGCAAGGTTATGAAACAAGTAGCGTATATGTGATCACATTCATTAATGACACACACAAATGGGTAAAAAAATGCAAGTACTAGAACAGGTTTAATGACTAACTGCTTATAGCACATTAATCTCATGAATAACTTCTCCTAGAAAAAATACAAAATGGATTATTAAGCTGAAAGAAGAAACGCATATAAGCTGAAAAATAGTGAACTTCGAACTAACAGGTGATGATACGTGTATTCAATATGTATGTACTCTAGCTGTCCTATCCAAAACATTCAGTCATTGTACCATGCGATATAAGACATACTGTCAAAACGAACTGCAACAAATACTTAAATAACTACATAGCATCTCTTAACTAATAGTAAATATATAAACTTCATCATTATTCTCATCTGCAAGGAAAAACTTCATTATTCATATTACCATAACTTCATTACTATAATCACCTGCAAAGAAAAACTTCATTATTCATTAGCATATTCTCCATATAACTATTCATCACCATTCATTACCATCTGCAAAAAAAAGACACTTCATTATTCATATTACCATTTACTTCACACAACTATTCATAGTATAGAGTTTCTTATTTCTAGCATACTTCATCACTAAAACTAAGATGCGTAGTTCTGTCTGACAGCCTGCATCAATTGCCTCGTATTCTGAAAGAAAAATAATTAGTTAAGACTGCTATCATACGATGTGTATAGTATATTCTTGTTAATGCTTGTTAATTCTGATCCATTTACTCTTCATGACGAGGTATTACATCTTCTTTCGTTTATTCCGAAGGTGAAATTCCCATTTCGTAGTAATCCATAGTAATCGGAATGATCATGGATTGGAGAAGCTTCAGTATATATCGTGATTCGCTGTATTTTTCTGTCAGTAGTCTAGTTAATCAAAACTTTCCAGCATAATGCACCATTACATACCTCTCACATGGGTCGAACTATTATTTAACTTGCCATTTGCATGACTAAAATGCTTGTATAGTATCCAGTGCGATGTCGACACTGTGAAATGCAGTTTCACCAGCCCTTCCAAGACAAAAAAGTGTCCAATTTCTTCATGAGATTTATCAAGTTTTTCAGGTTTTCGTAAAATACGACTGACGTCTCGGATGTGAATTTTGGGGTGCGCAGTATATCGTATGGATGCACCTGCGATTATCTGCAAACAAGTTATGAACAATCCAACTGCACCTAAAGGAAAAAAGAGTAGACGGGGAAGACGAGGAAGAAGATAGGGAGATAAGTGCAACTCACGTGAACCACCATGGCAACAATAGCACCGTGGAAGAAATTGGGAGAGGCATTTGAAAAACCGCGGAACACTAATTGCTGGTAAGAAACATAGGAATCAAACATATACCAACAAACGAATATACTGCTGGATGACGTTACTAATGTCGTGGGTTAAACTCGAACCCTTTACATACAGTTAATTGTATTATGCTCCTGCTGCTGATTGTGGATGGATGATTGTGTTGATGACCCATGTCAGACGTAGCATATTTATCCGATATTTACTAATCGCCTTTGTCATGCTTATGATGTCTAAGTCCTGTAACGAAGTTTTTTTCGACCACGTGGCCTTTCCTTCAAAGTGAGCCTAGCTGCAGCCGCACATGCTTCAACAGACACCTGCAGTATGCAAATAAAGTAACTTGCCATTCACGTATGTCACATATCTGGCATATTTATGAGTTTTTAGGTTTTAGAGTTAATTGTTTAGAGTTAATTGTCAGTAACGTTTATTGTCAAATGCTAAACAAGTTCACTTCAAGGATGAGTATATAAATGGAAGTTGCCTGTGTATTGCGAACTGTGGATTAAATATCGACCTGTGCTACGGTTGGAGCCTCAGAGTTTCAATTGTGATTTGCTAGACTCGAGCTCTAGACTAAATAAGTGAATGTTATTCAGGACAAAGCAACAACAGCCTGAAATTCATTACACAAGTGTCTGCTGTAGATACTTCGAGTACACATGAGTCTTTCTCCTTTTGTTTAGGAATTCGACGTTGCACACATGCGTGTTGTAACCTCTCAACAGTAAAAATAATTGTAGCATTCAAATTCAGTGTGACCTCCCAACAGTTTATTTTTCCTCAACCTCGTAATAATAACGTGACTAACCTGCCAATAAAAAACTGTATCTCATATATACCCTTTCAATAATTAACTGTTAATCTAAATTGGTAAATGTGGACGTCAGCAGTGCTGCGTCATGGCCCTGAAAGATCATTCTGAATAAATTGAAAATTCTTACCTCAATGAAGTCGCCGGATAGCGCGTATATATCTGCTCCCATAAGAAATTTTTTTGGCACATCCCAGTGCAATGCTGGCCGCTAGATTTGTCATGTATAAAAAGAAACAACTGATTTTTCTTTACGATAATCGGGATGACCATGGATTGCAGAAATTAGTAAATTCTTTAAATTCAGATGAATGATTGTCAAAAAGTTAACTATATAAAAAATTATTATTAAAAGATTTTTTTGAAAATTTTACATGGAACTTGATATAACAATAGTATAAATTTTGTTGTAACAAACTACTGCTTTTACCTTATATTACATTGCTCAGGCACCGCCATCGCTCCCCACGACCGGCCCCGCCAACTCCATACACCAGACTGCTGTTACTACTTACTTACTCCTACTGACACTGCTCTTACTGCAGCCAACACTGCTCTCTGGTCTGAGATTCTCTTATAGCTTACATATCGCAAACAGCGCGTGAGCAATCCATCGAATTTACATCTGCTCGAGTGCGCTAGCAATAAATTCCTTAGTCATGGACTTCTTACAGTGTTAACACTGGTTCATATTCACGAAATTGGCACTCGGGAAAAGACCAAACAACCATTCACTATGTTTTATTGTCATCGTTATTACTCTCTGACATGAGTACATAAAAAGGCATCACAAACACTATACAAAAATCACCGTTCCTAGGAAGGCGCTTGAACCAGCAGTCTCTGTCTTACTGTCTTAGTTGCATCCACAATAGGAGGTGGACCAAATGGAGTGCTCTTCTATATTTAGACATATATTTCTTAAAGAAATTGTCCTCGGACACATTCATGTTATAGAGGCTAATTATTGGCGTTTAGCGAGTTTACATTGCAGCTATCAGTTATTTGTTATAAATTAAGACAAGTTTCTTCAGAACTTGTTTACAAATATTTATTCAGGGACACACACAAACACTCATGGACCAGCACAAACTCAAGATAGAATCGTCAATTTCACATACGGGATTCGAATTCACGATCTCCAAAGAAGCATACTAGTTTCTTGGCCCACTTGGTCTCCACGACAGACCTAAATCAGCAAGAATTTTTGAATAGGTCTTCCTCAGTCTGACACAACTACACCTCCTTTTGACGGAGATATAGACGTTTACTTCCTCCCCAGACACAGCATCAGAGTGGGAAGCAGAAATCCCATCGCAGGCAGTCAGTATCCATGGCTCAGTGCGAGAGTTCGGTTCGAGACAGAGTCGTCGCTCTTATTGAAGCAGACGGATTTTCAGCTAGAGATTCTGGAAGGAGGTATGGTGTCTAACCTGCTACTGCAGAGAGATGATGAAGGAATTATTTTGAAAGAGGAACTCCCAACAGAGTTTCTGCCTCAGGCAGGAGGAGAGTGAAAACGCACCAGGAGGACAGACAGCTTGTGCGTAAGAGTCGACAATTTCCCTTCCTAAACGTGAAGTAGTTGTGTCAAGAGATCAGCTTCCTGGGCAACAAGAAGGTGGAAGGAAACTCGACTGCACGCATAAAGACCAGCTGTGAAACAGGAACTCAGAGAGGCTGCGATTCGTGGAGATTTACCTGAAAGTGGCATTGGAAAACTTAATTTTCATTGACTAAAAGGTGTTTTCGAAGAATAACGATGGTCCTAGAATGATTTAAAGGCAGCGAGAATTAAGACCTTGAAGATAAAAATGAGAAATTCGAGGCTGTCTGCCGCCGCTGTGGCCGAGCGGATCTAGGCGCCTCAGTCCGAAACCGCGCTGCTGCTACGGTCGCAGGTTCGAATCCTGCCTCGAGCATGGATGTGTGTGATAGGTTAGTTAGGTTTAAGCAGGGGATTGATGACCTCAGATGTAAAGTCCCATAGTGCTTAGAGGCATTTGAGCCATTCGAGGCTGTCGGTTTCCTGCTGGAGTTAAATTTCTGCAAGAGAAGCAGGCATACATCACAGACATGAGGTAACTCTTGATAGCGGCAATACACCAGTAAACTGAAAGTGTGATGCTTCCTTCAGTGCGAATGCTGCACACTGAAAGAATAAATGAAATGTGTACACTATGTGATCAAAAGTATCCGGACACCCCTGAAACATACGTTTTTCATATTAGGTGCATTGTGCTGTCACCTACTGTCAGGTACTCCATATCAGCAACCTCAGTAGTCATTAGACATCGTAAGAGAGCAGAAAGGGGCGCTCCGCGGAACCCACGGACTTCGAACGTGGTCAGGTGGTTGGGTGTCGCTTGTGTCACACGTCTCTGCACCAGATTTCCACACACCTAAACATCCCTAGGTCCACTGTTTCCGACGTGATAGTGAAGTGGAAACCTGAAGCGATACATACAACACAAAGGCCTACAGGCCGACCTCGTCTCTTGACTGACAAAGACCGCCGACAGTTGGAGAATAAAATGGTTCAAATGGCTCTGAGCACTATGCGACTTAACATCTGTGGTCATCAGTCCCCTAGAACTTAGAACTACTTAAACCTAATTAACCTAAGGACATCACACACATCCATGCCCGAGGCAGGATTCGAACCTGCGACCGTAGCAGTCGCGCGGTTCCGGACTGCGCGCCTAGAACCGCTAGACCACCGCGGCCGGCACAGTTGGAGAGGGTCGTAATGTGTAATAGGTAGACATCTATCCAGACCATCACACAGGAATTGCAAACTACATCAGGATCCACTGCAAGTACTGTGACAGTTAGGTGTCGGTGAGAAAAGATTGATTTCATGATGGAGCGGCTGCTCATAAGCCACACAAACCGGTAAATGCCAAACGACGCCTCGCTTGGTGTAAGAAGCGCAAACACTGGGCGATTGAACAGTGTAAAAACGTTTTGTGGAGTGACGGATCACGGTACACAATGTTGCGATCCTATGGCAGGGTGTGGGTATGGCGAATGCCCGATGAACGTCATCTGCCAGCGTGTGTAGTGCTAACAGTAAAATTCGGAGGCGGTGCTGTTATAGTGTGATCGTGTTTTACAGGGAGGGGGCTTGCACCCCTTGTTGTTTCGCGTGAAACCATCACAGCACAGGCCTACATTGACGTTTTAAGCACCTTCTTGCTTCTCAATGTTGATAAGCAGTTCGGGGATGGTGATTGCATCTTTCAACACGATCGTGCACCTGTTCATAATGCACAGCTTGTGGTTCGACGATAATAACATCCCTGTAATGGACTGGCCTGCACACAATCTTGACCTAAATCCTATGGAAACCTTTGGGATATTTTGGAACGCCGACTTCGTGCAAGACCTCACCGACCGACATCGATACCTCTCCTCAGCGCAGCACTCCGTGAAGAAAGGGCTACCATTTCCTAAGAAATCTTCCACGCCCATGATTGAACGCATGCCTGTGAGAGTGGAAGCTGTCATAAAGGCTAAGAGTGGGCTGACACCATACTGAATTCCAGCATTACCGATGGAGAGCGCCACGAACTTGTGAGTCATTTTCAGCCAGGTGTCCGGATACTTTTGATCACATAGTGTATGTTAGTTGTAGCTTACGGAATGTCTCTGTAGATCAGTCCTTGCTGCAATCAACGCTCTCTTACTGTTGTCTCATTTATGTTTCTTTTTTTTTGGGGCAGTGCCAATAACAGTGTTGTCAAGAAATATCTTTTTAAAGTTTGTTTAGATCAAAAGAAGTGTTAAGTACGCATAATGCTTACACTATAACCACAGTATACGCTCCAAAAAATGAATCACGTTTTATGAATGAGCTTTTCAGTTTTCAGTACTCTTAAGAAAGACCAAAAGGTAGTCATTGTGACAGCTACTGATTTATGATCTTCAGCCTTGAGTCACTGCATCTGATAGTTGTTAGTATCTACTCTCTAGCCCCCAAACGTAGTTACGGAAATGAGAGTCAAACTCATTGGTTAATACTGTTGATATATGAGTCAAACTCATTGGTTAATACAGTTGATATTTCGGCCGTTCGTCATCTCGACATTCCTTCCTTGAGATGCGGGGTATGTACTGCATTTTCAGTCTCGTTCAGGGTCACCATCTGTTATACAAACGAGCTATTCGTGAGGCTAGTAAAACTGGCAACATAGCATAATACGTTTGGCAACTCTCAGATCTCCATGTTACTTTCCGGAATGGCATATAATCAACGTGCTAAATTCACTACATATTTTCTTCTCAGTTGAATTAAATAATCTGAATGATTTTCGTGCAAGGTGTGAATCGCGTTATCAGACTTATTGTCTTGAACCAGGTAGGTCGTTTCACAGAGAAAATAAAGCTGCTTTCCTCTTTTACGTCGCAAATGTTTTATGTTAGCTAATAGTACAGCCATGAGAGAGCGCAGAATATAACATTGACTCGTTAGCATAGTTGTTATGTGATTGCTATCTGAAACAATGTTTGTATTAGCTACGGGTTCGACGCTCGCTGAAGTACTGTTATTTCTCTTTCGTTTTTCCTCTTCTTTAAATTACCAGACCGAAAATATGCAAGCATATTTCAAGAAAATGTCTGCATGATAAATGAAATAGAGTGCACATGCACTGGGTACAGAACATATCAAGCAATGACAAAATGTATACTCAATGAGTACAAAACATATTAACAAATGACATAAAATGCATACACACTGTAGTACAGAACATATCAAGCAATGACAAAATGTATATTGCTTTGGTTTTTGACTTATTGCTGCAAATAAGGATTAGTAACGTCATTTGTCATGAGTCAGCTGTAGAAAGGTTATGAAACAAGTAGCGTATATGTGATCACATTCATTAATGACACACACAAATGGGTAAAAAAAATGCAAGTACTAGAACAGGTTTAATGACTAACTGCTTATAGCACATTAATCTCATGAATAGCTTCTCCTAGAAAAAATACAAAATGGATTATTAAGCTGAATGAAGAAACGCATATTAAGCTGAAAAATAGGGAACTTCGAATTAACAGGTGATGATACGTGTATTCAATATGTATGTACTCTAGCTGTCCTTTCCAAAACATTCAGTCTTTGTACCATGCGATATAAGACATAGTGTCAAATCGAACTGCAACAAATACTTAAATAACAACATAGCATCTCTTAACTAATAGTAAATATATAAATTTCATTATTATTCTCATCTGCAAGGAAAAACTTCATTATTCATATTACCATAACTTCATTATTATAATCACCTGCAAAGAAAAACTTCATTATTCATTAGCATATTCTCCACATAACTATTCATCACCATTCATTACCATCTGCAAAAAAAAGACACTTCATTATTCATATTACCATTTACTTCATACAACTATTCATAGTATAGAGTTTCTTATTTCTAGCATATTTCATCACTAAAACTAAGATGTGTAGTTCTGTCTGACAGCCTGCATCAATCGCCTCGTATTCTGAAAGAAAAATAATTAGTTAAGACTGCTATCATACGATGTGTATAGTATATTCCTGTTAATGCTTGTTAATTCTGATCCATTTACTCTTCATGACGAGGTATTACATCTTATTTCGTTTATTCCGAAGGTGAAATTCCCATTTCATAGTAATCCATTGTAATCGGAATGATCATGGATTGGAGACATTAGTAAATTCTTTAAATTGAAATGAATGCTTATTAAAAAAAATTACTTTATATGACAAAGATTATTATTAGGACATTTTTAAAACATTTACATGGGAGTTTAGATAACATTACTAGATATGCGCGAGGCTGCTTTTTACCTTATGCAATAATACTCAGGCTCCGGCATCGCTGCACCGCGACCGACCAGCCAACACGATACACCATACCAGACCAGAGCAGACTCCAGACTAGCGCAGACTAGCAACAACTTACTGCTACAGCTACACAGTACCTACTGCAGTCAACACTGCTCTCTGGTCAGCGATTCTCTTATACCTTGCATATAGCAGGCAGCGCATGAGCTGTACATCGAAATTACATCTGCTCGGACCTCTTACATAAAATTACATCTGCTCGGACCTCTTACACAGTAATTAAAAACATCGCCTTTGCGAGTCGCATTCTGTCACCTGCTGAACGCGATTATTCTGTCACAGAACTTGAAACAGTATGTGTTGTATGGGCATTTACGAGATTTCGGCATTTTCTTTATGGAAGACATACGACCGTTTACACAGATCATAGAGCTGTACAGTTTTTACTTTCCGCAAAATTTACACACGACAGGTTAAGCAGATGGAAACTTTATTTACAGGAATTTAATTTTACAATTGTTCACATTCCCGGTACACAAAATATTGTAGCAGACGCACTATCCCGTTCTCTCAGCAACAATCAGCAAGACATCGCAACCAACTTCTACAAAGCAAATTTCAGCGTCATGTATATCCAAGAAGTTGCGTTTGAAAATTTCATTTCGTCGTCATTACGAGACATAGCACAAGAGCAGAGTAAAGACAACGTATGGAAAGAAATTAAACACCTTTGGCAAGATAGGAATAATGTTACCATTAGAAACCATTACACTGTACGCAATAATATTATGTTTCGCCGCTCTCACCCTGACAGCAACAATTGGTTACTATGTATTCCCGACGAGCTTGTTAACAAATAATTTGGTATACTCATTTAAGTTACGCACATTATGGAGCCAGAAAATGTTTTCTTATACTGAGACAGAACTGTTATTTTGCCAATATGGAGAAACGTTTTCGACGAGTTTTAGCGTCATGTAAAATTTGCCAGAAAGCTAAGTCAGACACGACTTCACATGTTCCTCCGTTACATCCCATTGTACCTGTTAAATTGAGACACATGGCCGCTGTAGATATTTTTGGTCCACTTCCCAGAACTAATAGAGGTTTTTCCTACATCTTTGTCGCTGTTGAACTCACTTCGAAATTTGTTACCTTCACTCCGTTACGCAAAGCTACTGCTAAATCGGTTTCGAATGCATTTGTAAAACATTTTTTATTCCATGTAGGACATGTATTGAAAGTAATTTCCGTCAATGGATCACAGTTTCGATCTGCTATATGGAGACGTATGTTACGAGCAAGAAACATTTCTCCGATTTATATATCCAAGCATCACGCTTCTTCGAACCCTTGTGAACGACTAATGAAAGAAATTGGTAAACTATGTAGAATATACTGCCATAGAAAACATATTGACTGGGATACACACATACTCTCATTCCAGGATGTAATTAATTCCATACCAAATGAATCTACTATGCTATCTCCGACTGTTATAATGAAAAATGTTGAACCACCTAACAAAATTAAAGAATTAGTATCCTTTCCTACATCTCGTCGACTACGACACCATGAAATAACTGACATTGCGCTGAACAACATCAAACGTGCCGCAGAGCGCCGGAGAAGACAGCAAAAACAGGTTTGCATAGGCCGTGACTTTCACATTGGACAGAAGATATTAGTACGCACACACTATTTACCCAACAGAGGAAAAAGTAGATACAGTAAATTTGAGCTTCTATACTCAGGTCCATATCGAATTCGCAACATTCCTCACCCCAATGTAGTACATGTCGAAACTGTGAGAACTAGAAAAAGTAAAGGCAAGCACCATGTCTCCTATATTAAACCCTTTATTGAATGAATATACTTTATGGTTTATCACACTCTAATGCCATTTTCTGATTTTTATATGACCACTTATGCAATTATATTTATATGAACACTTACTGATGATTATCATATTTTTTCTTGGCAAGTGCCCGGAAAGGCAAGGTATGCAGATCGCTTTTGTTGTCGTTACACATCAGACCGTCCACATTTTTTCGGATAAACTTACATATTTTATGACCAATTATGCGATTCTATCTAGTGACATATTAATTACATCAAATTCTTTCTCCAGTAAAGTCTTCAACTCTCGCCTCTATCAACTACACAACATACAAGCTGAACACAAAGAAAGTCATTTCTTGTCGTTATATATCAGACCGTGCACATTTTCCATTTTTCGTGTATGTATGATTGTTTTCCCGCTTTGTTTGTACGCACTACGAAATCTTTAAGATATAACAAACACTAGTTGACTTTGACAATTTGCCTTATGATATCTCAACATCGTGACTATTTTACATTTTTTTTTGCTGCTACATTATGATACTCTGTGCACATTTTTGCACCTGAACACTGTCTATGTTTTTGACATAATACGTTTTCTGTCATGCTATGCTGTATGCTTAACTATATCTCTAGAAAGCAGTTTTTATTTAATGGGTATATGATTTAAATGCAAGATATTAATCCTTATTCATCATTTTCATAAAGCAATAACGTGTAAAGGAATAAATTAAACAAACCACAGTGGATTACTATGAAATGGGACTTTCACCTTCGGAATGAACGAAAGAAGATGCAATACCTCGTCACGAAGAGTAAATGGATCAGAATTAACAAACATTAACAAGAATGATAGCAGTCTTAACTAATTATTTTTCTTTCAGAATACGAGGCGATTGATGCAGGCTGTCATACAGAACCACACATCTTAGTTTTAGTGATGAAATATGCTAGAAATAAGAAACTCTATACTATGAATAGTTGTATGAAGTAAATGGTAATATGAATAATGAATAATGAAGTGTCTTTTTGGCAGATGATAATGAATGGTGATGTGTAGTTATATGGAGAATATGCTAATGAATAATGAAGTTTTTCTTTGCAGGTGATTATAGTAATGAAGTTATGGTAATATGAATAATGAAGTTTTTCCTTGCAGATGAGAATAATGATGAAGTTTATATATTTACTGTTAGTTAAGAAATGCTATGTAGTTATTTAAGTATCTGTTGCAGTTCGTTTTGACAGTATGTCTTACGTCGCATGGTACAATGACTGAATGTTTTGGAAAGGACAGCTAGAGTACATACATATTGAGTACACGTTTCATTACCTGTTAATTCGAAGTTCACTACTTTTCAGCATAATATGCATTTCTTCTTTCAGCTTAATAATCCATTTTGTATTTTTTCTAGGAGAAGTTATTCATGAGATTAATGTGCTATAAGCAGTTCGTCATTAAACCTGTTCTAGTACTTGCATTTTTTTACCCATTTGTGTGTGTCATTAATGAATGTGATCACATATACGCTACTTGTTTCATAACCTTGCTACAGCTGACTCATGACGAATGACGTTACTAATCCTTATTTCCAGCAATAAGTCAAAAGCAAATATTTTCATGCCCCAGCAATTAATTATCGATCCCAACGCAATGCATTGCTAGCACAAAAAAATTTATTACCAGTCCCAAATAATGCTACCAGTTTAAGAGAGTTGTGAGTAATACTGAATGATGTTTTCTAACCACAGACCTTGAGTAATAGTTACAGTGTGCTACATTTTTATGTCCTATGTCACTTGAATGATGAGTTCTGAGTAATACTGAATGATGTTTTGTAATAATGCATAAATACTATGCCAATAATTATGTAAATAATATTTTTGTTATACTCTATAAATGCTGTGCCAATAATTAACTCTCATTTTGAATTATGACTTCTGAATAATACTGAATAATGTTTTATAAAACGATATGAATACTTTGTAACTGGCCAATGAGTGCCAATAATTATTTTAAATATGTCGTATGTCACTTGAATGATGAAAAATGTTTTGTAATATTCAATACTTGCTATATGTTTAGTAACTGACCAACTGTTTCTTATATTTTAAATTTGTCTTATGTCACTTACATGATATCATATATGAATACCAGTAGCTTGATGCTGCACTCATTAGCTCCTGTTTTGAATGATGACTTCTGAATAATGCATTAAAATGGTTTATAACTGGCAATGAGTGCCAATTATTACCACAATCAGATGAGTTATGAATAGTGTTTTGTAATATTCAATACTTGCTACATGTTTAGTAACTGGCCAATGAATGCCAATGATTACTATAACCAGATGAATTATGTAAATGGTATGCCATTAATTAACTCTTGCTTTGAATGATCACTTTTGAATAATGCATAAAAATGGTTTGTAACTGGTCAATGAGTGCCAATGTTCACTGTAATTAGATGACTTATGAATAATATTCTGTAATACTTCATATATAGTACAGAAATGTTTTAGTAACTAGACAATGAGTGCCACCAATTACTCAAATCGGTTGAGAGACTAGTGTAATTCTCAATGATGACTAGCATAAGACTTAATGTCCTTCACCTTCTGACCTAATTACCAGAAATTACTGCAATATCCGTTTGTCCTGTCCATCCTCATGATCATGGAGCACTATACTTGGTTTTTGCACTAATTCTACCTTGGTGTACCTTACAAGAGTGTGGTGTTGACACATCATGCTGTCCACCACCTTGAACAATGGAGACGTTATTATGGTTCCACTGTTTGGTGTACTTAATGTACTACCAAAATGATAGCATTGAATATTAACACAACATTTCAGTGTCTTAGCTACACTGATTAATACTTCAGGGAAGAGAACTTCAGATTGTCTCACTTGGTGTTGTGCTTCTGTAGAAAGATATGGACTTTCAATGCAGCTACGTGCAACCTACTGTGCTACAACCGTGATACAATCCTTCCCTTTCTTATCCTAGTTCTTGTAAAATGGTAAAAAATGTATACAGTGCGTGTGCACTCTATGTCATTTGTTAATATGTTTTGTACTCATTGCGTATACTAGTTCTTATAAAATGGTAGAAATATATACAGTGCGTGTGCACTTTATGTCATTTGTTAATATGTTTTGTACTCATTGCGTATACTAGTTCTTGTAAAATGGTAGAAATATATACAGTGCATGTGCACTTTATGTCACTTGTTAATATGTTTTGTACTCATTGCGTATACATTTTGTAATTTCTTGATATGTTCTGTACTCAGTGCATGTGCACTCTATTTCATTTCATGTTCTGCACTTATATATATGTATATACTCTGTGACTCTAAACTTAGTTAATTAAGAAAAATTTGTTGCTCATGACAAGTCCAATTGACTCACCATCGCTGCCAAATTTTTGCCCCCCAGTGGATGGTTATGTAAGAGGTCCGAGCAGATGCAATATTATGTAAGAGGTCCAAGCAGATGTAATTTCGATGTATTGCTCATGCGCTGCCTGCTATATGCAAGCTATAAGAGAATCGCTGACCAGAGAGCAGTGTTGACTGAGTAGGAACTGTGCAGCTGTAGCAGTAAGTTGTTGCTAGTCTGGTCTGGAGTCTGCTCTGGTCTTGTATGGTGTATCGTGTTGGCTGGCTGGTCGCGGTGCAGCAATGCCGGAGCCTGAGTATTATTGTATAAGGTAAAAAGCAGCCTCGCGCATATCTAGTAATGTTATCTGAACTCCCATGTAAATGTTTTAAAAATGTCCTAATAATAGTCTTTGTCATATAAAGTAATTTTTTTAATAAGCATTCATTTCAATTTAAAGAATTTACTAATTTCTCCAATCCATGATCATTCAGATTGTTGCAAAAGAAAAATCAGTTGCTTCCTTTCATAAATGACAAATCTATCGGCCAGCATTGCACAGAGCTGTGAAGGAAAAATTTATTAAGAGCAGATATATTGGTCGAGTTTATTGAGGTAAGAATTTCTCCGTTTTTTATTCAGAATGATCTTAAAGGGCCATGACGCAGCACTGCTGTCGTCCAAAATTTACCAGGTTACTGAATTTATTTTTTATTACGAGGTTTAGGAATTTCTCTGTTTCAAGCTTACATTAGATGAGAAAAGAATATTCTGGGTACATTAAATGGGAAACAAATTTTGTGTGGAGCTTAAATGTGAATGAATTTCTGTAGGGACATTATAAATGGGAACCAATTTTGTTCTGAGGTTACACTAAAATAGAATCATATTATTATTATTATTTATTCAAATTTTGTGGGGAGGTTACAACATACATAAGGAGATAAAAAAGGGGAAAATAAAACAGAGTAAGGGGAGAAAATGGAGGTATAAAAATGGAAATGTCGTGTGGCTAGGGCCTCCCCTCGGGTTGACCATTCGCCTGGTGCAGGTCTTTCGATTTGACGCCACTTCGGCGACCTGCGCGTCGATGGGGATGAAATGATGATGATTAGGACAACACAACACCCAGTCCCTGAGCGGAGAAAATTTCCGACCCAGCCGGGAATCGAACCCGGGCCCTTAGGATTGACAGTCTGTCACGCTGACCACTCAGCTACCGGGGGAGGTAAAAATACATTGACATGTAGACGTTCATGGGGGACAGTTAAAAAAGTCACCAGAAAGTTAAAAAATACAGTTGGTGATTCTTAAAACACAGAGAAGACACTGAATGCGCATGCACAGGTTAAAATTTTGCCACGGTATTAAAAACGCTCCCAAAAAACACACTTAAAACCCACTTGGAGCATACACGACGAAGAATAAAACTACCAGGTGGGACCTGCCGAGGGGAAGGTCAGGGAGGATGGAAAAGGAGGGGAGAGCGTGGAGCAGCTGGGGAAGGGGCGGAATGAAGAGAGGAGGGGCAACCGTGGGTTCACGAAGAGGCAGGAGACCCGTGGGGTGGGAGACGAAAAGGGAAGACAGGGCAGGAGGGAGCACAGAGACACTGAAAAGAGGCACAAGAGATGGAGGGGGAGTAGGAGGGGAAAGCCGGTCAGAAGGAGGGAGGGAGAGGAGAGGGAGCCCTGAGGAGGAGGCAGGAAGAGGGGGTTAGAGTTGGTAGGAAGGGTAGCTGTCAGGGCGAAGCTCATCATCCGGGAGGGGTAGACGGTGGAAGTTGTGTTGGGAAAGGAGATGGAGGGTGTGGAGATGGAGAGAGGGAGGGACACAACGGTAAAGGCGCGGACACTGGTTGGGGGTAGAGAGGAAGGGAGACATCAGGGGGTGAGGGGGATCAAGGCGGCGGACGATATATAGCGTGCGGATGTGTTCAAGGATAAGGAGAAGGTGGGGGAAGGGGATGAGGTCGTAGAGGATACACGTGGGGGACCCACGACCAGTCGGGCGCGGTGCTTATATTGTCTTTGCATAGAGGCCTCTGCTGTTGCGTTGTCGTCCTGGAGAGGGGTCAGTCAGCGTGCAGTTGGCTGACGTCTTGTCACAGCCCTCTCTGCTCTCTTGTTCCCGACTGGCGCGCCGGCGCTTGACTTTACGCCGTAACACTGTCTATAAGGAAAGATTCGCAGCACGTTTCTCAAAATGTGTGTGAATGTTCATTGTCTCTAGGACACACCACAGCTCCTCTACAGTACGGAGCCTGCTCGCTCAGTCACTTGACATTTGACTCATGTGGGGGTAATGTAAGCAATACACGAAAATCTACTAATTAACCACAACAACAATATATAGCTGTGCTTAAGGTTTGGCAGTTTGGTGAAATTCAGCTGGTGATAGTTTTAAATCCTACCACCCTATAAATTAATGTTCTGTATGAAGGAATTTAAAGTAAGGAATGTTACACAGTAGGCATGGATACATAAACTTTTGTGCTGACTTTTAATTAAAGCTAACTATCAAAAGCGAAAATGTTACCCTTCAAAAATTATTGCTTTATTCCGAACCCAGCACAATACTTTATTTGGTTATTAGGGACTAATTATCTATGAAGTGACTTGCAAATGAGCAATTCCATCTCCATTCACATAGTACACTAACGGATAAAAAGGTTATCAGGTTTTAATTAGCTTGAAATTATGGTAACATTCAGATCAAACAAGGAAGAAATTCAACCAAGAAAAAAATGCGTAGAAAACGAAAACAATCGTGTTAAACAGACTGTAACTGTGTTCGCGACAATACATTACAGCAGCAACAAGCGGGACGAGCAAAAGTTCTAGAGTTGTATACATCATGACTGCAAATGATTCAAATGGCTCTGAGCTCTATGGGACTTAACTTCTGAAGTCATCAGTCCCCTAGAACTTACAACTACTTAAACCTAGCTAACCTAAGGACATCACACACATCCATGCCCGAGGCAGGATTCGAACCTGCGACAGTAGCGGTCGCGCGGTTCCAGACTAAAGCGCCTAGAACCACTCGGCCACCACGGCCGGCTCATGATTGCAAACTTTTATTGATTTGTTAGTTACTGCTGTTACATTTCATCTGCACCCTAGAAGAAATTTCAGTTAGTGTTTCACGGACGTTTATTTTTTATTAAAATCCATGGTACATTAAAAACATAGCACCTCGTCGTGGACATCGTACCAACGGAAGTTGTTAGATCTCAGGACGATACAGTAATAATACTGAAGATTCCTCGAACTGTGAAGCAAACTGCTCGAGCCGTGCTCCAGCACAGAACTAGTGAAAAGATCGTGTTATTCCTCGTGTAAAGGAGGCCACAAGCCACGTAACCTGATGCTCAACAAACACACATGGGGGGGGGGGGGGGGGGGGGAACCCGATGTGTGGAGTAAAGTGCAGTTAAAGCAACGACAATATTATTCTAATATTAAGTATTTTTCGCTCCAGTATGTCCCACATTATACTTATTTTTCTTCTTTCCCTCCATACAGGTTGGTCCATTGATAGTGACCGGACCAAATATCTCACGAAATAAGCATCAAACGAATAAGCTACGAAGAACGAAACTCGCCTAGCTTGAAGGGGGAAACCAGATGGCGCTATGGCTCCCCGCTAGATGGCGCTGCCATAGGTCAAACGGATATCAACTGCGTTGTTTTTTTAAACAGGAACCCCTCATCTTTTATTACATATCCGTGTAATACGTAAAGAAATATGAATGTTTTAGTTGGACCACTTTTTCCGCCTTGTGATAGATGGCGCTGTAATAGTCACAAACGTGTAAGTACGTGGTATTACGTAACATTCCGCCAGTGCGGACGGTATTTGCTTCGTGATACATTACCCATGTTAAAATGTACCGTTTACCAATTGCAGAAAAGGTCGATATCGTGTTGATGTATGGCTATTGTGATCAAAATGCCCAACGGGCGTGTGCTATGTATGCTGCTCGGCATCCTGGACGACATCATCCAAGTGTCCTGACCGTTCGCCGGATAGTTACGTTATTTAAGGGAACAGGAAGTGTTAAGCCACGTGTGAAACGTCAACCACGACCTGCAACAAATGATGATGCCCAAGTAGGTGTTTTAGCTGCTGTCGCGGCTAATCCGCACATCAGTAGCAAACAAGTTGCGCGGGAATCGGGTATCTCAAAAACGTCGGTGTTGAGAATGCTACATCAACATCGATTGCACCTGTACCATATTTGTATGCACCAGGAATTGCATGGCGACGACTTTGAACGTCGTGTACAGTTCTGCCACTGGGCACAAGAGAAATCACGGGACGATGGCAGATATTTTGCCCGCGTTCTGTTTAGCGACGAAGCGTTATTTACCAACAGCGGTAACGTAAACCGGCGTAACATGCACTATTGGGCAACGGAAATTCACAATGGCTGCGACAAGTGGAATATCAGCGACCTTGGGGGGTTAATGTATCGTGCGGCATTATGGGAGCAAGGATAATTAGCCCCCATTTTATCGATAGCAGTCTAAATGGTGCAATGTATGCTGATTTCCTACGTAATGTGCTACCGATGTTACTACAAGATGTTTCACTGCATGACAGAATGACGATGTACTTCCAACATGATGGATGCCCGGCACATAGCTCGTGTGCGGTTGAAGCGGTATTGAATAGCATATTTCATGACAGGTGGATTGGTCGTCGAAGCACCATATCATGTCCCGCACGTTCACCGAATCTGACGTCCCCGGATTTCTTTCTGTGGGGAAAGTTGAAGGATATTTGCTATCGTGATCCACCAACAACGCCTGACTACGTGCGTCGGTGCATTGTCAATGCATGTGCGAACATTACGGAAGGCGAACTACTCGCTGTTGAGAGAAATGTCGTTACACGTATTGCCATATGCATTGAGGTTGACGGACATCATTTTGAGCATTTATTGTATTAATGTGGTATTTACAGGTAATCACTCGGTAAAAGCATGCGTTCTCAGAAACGATAAGTTCACAAAGGTGCATGTATCACATTGGAACAACCGAAATAAAATGTTCAAACGTACCTACGTTCTGTATTTTAATTTAAAAAACCTACCTGTTACCAACTGTTCGTCTAAAATTGTGAACCATATGTTTGTGACTATTACACAGCGCCATTTATCACAAATCGGAAAAAGTGGTTAAAACTAAAACATTCATATTTCTTTACGTACTACACGAATATGTAATAAAAAATGGGGTTTCCTATTTTAAAAAAAAAGCAGTTGATATCCGTTTGACCTATGGCAGCGCCATATAGCGGGCCAATCATAGCGCGATCTGGTTTCCCCCTTCAAGCTAGAGGAGTTTCGTTCTTTGGAGTTTTTTCGTTTGATGCTTATTTCGTCAGATATTTGGCCCGTCACGATCAATGGACCACCCTGTATAACATTACATACGTTGACTTGTCCTGCCTAACAGTTCGACCTTTGTACAGAATTTAACAGTACGAAATGAAAATTAAATCAAATCAGATCGCTGACGAATGCTTACACACGCATTCAAGCCTTCACACGTTTGAGCGCTAGCACAAGCATGCATAACGGAAATCATGCTTGCGCAAATTTTTCCTACACGCGCTCAAGCACTCTTGTTCATGCATACTTGTGAAGCACTCAGTTAAGTGAGTGGCCGCTTAAGGAGAAAAAAAAAAAAAAAAAAAAAAAACACACAACGCTGCCGTGGCAACGTCAATATAAACAGCTGTTGGCAACGTCAACATACGGAGCTGCGTGCATCGACTTGAGCTGTTGCTCTTAATTTCGATTCTTTTTCGAATTGTTTACGGCAGTTTACTTCCAACGTGTGTATCGGAAACGTCAAGATAAATACATTTCCAGTTCGATTCCGGTGTTAGAGTACGAAAGACGAGTGCTGGCTTAGGTCGAGCATCTTGCTGTAACCTTTACAGTGCATTCCACGCTTTCGGCGGTAGAGTGCCACAGTCTTCTCGTGACATTCAAGTTGCAGTTCATCACAGAGGAGTAACGCACCTCTGCTGCCATGGACGCTGGAGACACCTCTGCCATGGACGCCGGAGACTTTCACGCAAGAGCAGGAGACTGTTCTACGGAACACTTAGAATCTGCCAAGACATTGGTAAGTGTCTAATTTGGAACCAGTGGCGTACATACGTATTCCATGTAGCAATGTTGTCAGCGCTCCTCATGAGATATGGAGATATGGTCATAGACCAGCACGCAGACGATGTGTTCTGGACGTAAGAGACGAAACCATACTGTCATCTTCTTATCTCAATATAGGTACGAAATCGTATTCGAGAAAGAAAACTGTGCTATTAGATCCTAACCTAAACAAAGCCTTGGAAATCGCTACATATTCGGGAGAAACAGCCAAATATTTGTGACAGCTAAGACTGTAAATTTCATTGTTGCTGCTTTCAGTTGCAGCAATTTTACTTGGACTGTTAGGTACCAACCCAGCCACAATCTTGGAAATCTGACATATGCGGGAAAAATAGGTAAATATTTGTGACATTCAAGATTACAAGTTTCACTGCTGCTTGTAGAAATTCATTCCTTATTGTCGTCTTTCATCGGTGACGTGAAACCATTGTCCGGCAAAAATTTACTCACGGCGGCGGCGGCCGTAGTGTGCTGACGTTGGCAACGTCCGTTGAATTCTAGGAATTCACGACGACCAATCGCGACACAGATGCAGGCAGAAAATCAGGTTTCAGCCGGTAGTTGGAAATTTATCTCCACAATACACATACTTATTTGGTAACATCGATCGGGAATTCTAGTTCCACGACGAAGGACAAACACTTGTAGCTGGTTTCAATTCAGAACTTCTCTAGTGAGCAAATTGTAATACGTATGTCTTTCACGCAAGTACTGGGAGCTCGTGATATTGTTTAACCGATGGGAAAACCTCTCGTAAACTGCTTGACTGAAGTGTTCACAAATTTCATGTCTTGGGTAGAATTTTTAGGATAAATTCTAGTGACCGATTCCACTCGTCGGGTTTGACCAATGACGTCGTACCTAAGGCAAAGATGTTGCATAGAGGCAATCTTTGAAGGGAACGGATCATACTCGTAAACAAACGAATATAACATGCGATAAAATTATACTCACATTTAACGCCCTCATTATTTACTCACGATTTACATGTAAACGAGTTGAAGATAACCGAAATAAATAAGAACAGGAGCGTCAAAAATTTGTGTCTAGTTAGAATTATTATCGTAATTTATGCGAGTAGAGGGGCACAGAGAACCATTAAACTATGTTACAGTATAGTGCATTATAAACTCGCACTTTATTTCCACAAACACTGCACTTGCAAAATTCTGCAATAATGCCCAATGATTACAAAAATATTATAGTGTACGGTAAGCCATTTCATCAAGGAGAATTTTATAGTTTTACATTCGTTGGATTCGCCAACACACAAACAAACATTTGCATTCCAACCTAACCAAGACGTTGGGCTACTCTACAGATCGGTCTTTCACCACAGCCAGGTTTTTAGCTTTCGTATTCGTTGGCTTTGTCAACTAACAACCAAACCGTTTCATTCTAACCTAACGTAGGCCTCTGGTTATGGTACAGATTAGTCTGACACCACAACCAGATTTTTTGTTTTCATATTCGTTGGCTTCGCCAACTCACAATCAAACTGTTGCATTCCAACCTAACCTAGACCTCTGGCTACGCTATAGATCAGTCTGTCACTACAATGAGGTTTTTGCTTTAACATTCGTTCGCTTCGCCAACTAACAACGAAACTGTTGGATTTCAACCTAACCTAGACGTCTGACTACGCTACAGATCAGTCTGTTATCACCACCAGGTTTTTTGTTCTCGTATTTGTTGGCTTCGCCAAGTCACAACCAAACTGTTCCATTCCAATTTAACCTAGACCTCTGTCTAGGCTATATATCAGTCTGTCATCCAACCAGATTTTCTCTGCCAATTCCAGCTGTGGTCTTATGTTCCAGACTAACAACACCACAGGAAATCACGATATATTCGAAAATATAGCCGAAAATAGCTTAACCATACTTCTGGAAATCGCGACCTGTTACTAGAGTAATAGTCGAGTATTTGTAACAACAAAGCATATAAAAGTCATTGATCCATTCCGAGGAATTTAACATCAGATCACTAACCCTCCTAAATTTATGATTGCAGCTAGTAGAAATTCGTGGTTCCCGCCAACGTTTCGAGCAGTTCACTTGTCAATATAAATTAAAATAGGACATTTTGTATGTGACATACCACTGGAAACCTTTAAACTAACTAGTGAATAAACTATAAATTGTGAGTTCCTTTGAATAAAATATGGAGTAGTAAAATTTACGATGGTTTAGTGACAATGTAACAATGTCCTTCCCTTTAATTTTCTGGGATTACGTTCTGTTGTTATGTCCAATCATACGATACCCTCGGAAATTTCTAATAGGAAACCACGACATATTCTGAATGAAACAGCCATATATTTTTCTCAAACAAGAGCCCAATGCCATTGCCATTGCTTCATCCGCATCAGTTTAAGATCTCGTCTTATATCCCAGACTAACCACATCTTTGACGAAAAATAAGCAGAACCAGAACTATATATGTAGCCATAGATCTACTTATTTGTATACTGTATGTATGTTCATTTGTGCGCGCGCGCGACGAAATAGTCACGTTAACGTTGGCTAAATAGATCACGTCTGCTATTCCCACGGCAACTGGCTAACTAGATCACTTGTCCTGTGTTACACTGCATAACAAAAGCACATCGTACAGTGCAATTTCAATTTTACAGTTTCCGAAGCTGTCGTGCCGTATTTGGTGGATTTCGTATTTATGGCTCAAATGGCTCTGAGCACTCTGGGACTTTGCATCTGAGGTCATCAGTCCCCTAGAACTTAGAACTACTTAAACCTGACTAACCTAAGGCTATAGATCCTGCCCGGGGCAGGATTCGAACCTGTGACCGTAGCGGTCGCGCGGTTCCAGACTGAAGTGCCTAGAACCGTTCGGCCACACTGGCCGGCTTCGTATTTATACTGGCTCATTTCCCAAATTTGTAGTTCTAGTGCTACATCGCATTAAAGATCTATCCAAGGGCCGTCCTTCTCTTCTCTATTTATTGTGCTACAGTGCCTGAAAGTGCAATACCGATATAAAAAATTAATATCAGGCGTCACACGCATTAACTCCAAGTCGGTAAGCAGAGTGCCTACAATGTTTTACAGTCAGACACGTTATATTTGCCACAAAAATGATGTCTTTAATGTAGAAAGGTCGAACGGACTGCCCGTGTGGAAATCGTCTCTGGAAATCTAACTACACAGGATCACGAGAGTAATCTTGTCTGTTTTCCATCAATAAAATCAGTATTACGATTCATGCTATATAGTTGTGTGTAGTTTTGTCGCGATACAGAAGTAATTGTTTTTCGTAACCCGGGAGACATTAAGAAAAAATAGCGAAACGTTTGTAACAAAACGCTGGAAATTCATTCCAAGATATCAATACTCTTTGAAAACCTAACTATATAGAATGAGAGCAGTAGTGTTGTGTACGTCGCCTGTTTCCGGTTTACTTGTTGGATAACGGTATAGTGGAGTGTATAATAGATATAGCATGCTTCGTCTAAGTGGTTTACTGTGTTGGAACGTCACATGAGGATAACACAGTAGAAATTAATGTTACTGACTTATGGTCTTTGTTCAATACATTTCCGAGACGTCACCACGTGAACAAAGTACAAAATGTCACGTGGGGTTTATGACTGAATTGAGGAGTTGCTAGCATATTCCATGTTGTTGTTAATTCTCACGTCACTGCATGGCGTTAGATACATGTACCTATTATGTTAGTGCTGTGTGTGAAACAGTTCCGCACTGCCGTCATTGTGAATAGAATAGAGAGTGTAAAATTAGATTTGTGGTTGGGTTGGGGAGTTAGTAGCAAATAGATTGTTGTTCTTCACATAGCGGGAAGTTTGAGCTGAAAAGTAATTACATCCGTTCCTTTAGGCGCATTTCCTACAGATCTGTGTAGTTCTGTCTGGGTGATACTTTAAAACATGGATTAGGAGTACTGCATATTGTTAAATTATCGTCGCAGTTATATGTTTTGTAAACTTTCACATTAATGATCTGCGAAAGGGACGTGTGCCTTCATGTAGTCCTATTGTCCCAAAACGTCTGAGAATAACTTCGTGGCGGTACAGCTCCGAGTGAGAGCGGGTGGACAAGGGGCCGCCCCGGTAGTAGATGACATCTGGCACACAGCACAGTGTGATGCCTTACAGTTCTTAAGTCTGAAAAAATGTAGTCAGCTGTGGTAGCGGTACACTATCTACACAGTACAATAAATTACAAACAACTGACAGCAACGTAACAGTTGTTGTGGTGGTGACTGGTCCAGAGCAGTAGGTATAAACATCCTCTCTGTAACAGTGCACTGTGTGCTAAGGGCAGTTTGGCGATAGCGGTGGAGTGTGGTCTCACGTTGTGCAGACGAGATGCCTTACGGAGAATGTTGGTGCCACTTTACAGCAGTCCGGAGGGGCGGTGCCTGCAGAAGCCCAGCCCAGCCCAGTGCTGCCCGGTGTGGTATTTGTGTAAATTATATGCAAGTGCGTCCATTTCCCATTCCTGTCTACATGTACATCTACGTGATTACTCTGTTATTCAGAATAAAGTGCCTGGCAGAGGGTTCAATGAACCACCTTCCAGCTGTCTCTCTACCGTTCCACTCTCATACGGCACGTGGGAAAAACGAGCACTTAAATTTTTCTGTGCGAGCCCTGATTTCTCTTATTTTATCCTAATGATAATTTCTCACTATGTAGGTGGGTGCCAACAGAATGTTTTCGCAACTGGTGATTGAAATTTCATGAGAAGATCCCGTCGCAACGAAAAACGCCTTTGTTTTAATGATTGCCACTCCAATTCACGTATCATATATGTGGTACTATCTCCCCTATTTGGCGATAATACAAAACGAGCTGCCCTTATTTGTACTTTTTCGATATCATCCGTCAGTCCCACCTGATGCGGATCCCACACCGCACAGCGACACTCCAAAATAGGGCGGACATGCGTGGTGTAAGCAGTCTATTTAGTAGAGCTGTTACACCTTCTAAGTGTTCTGCCAATGAACCGCAGTCTTTGATTTGCTCTGCCCACAACATTATCTATGTAATCGTTCCAATTTAGGTTATCTGTAATTGTAATCCCTAAGTATTTAGTTGAATTTCCAGCCTTCAGATTTGTGTGACTTATCGCGTAATCGAAATCTAGCTGATTTCTTTTAGTACTCATGTGAATAACTCCACACTTTTCCTTATTCAGGGTCAATTGCCACTTTTCGCACCATACAGATATCTTATCTGAATCATTTTGCAATTCGTTTTGATAATCTGATAACTTTAGAAGACGGTAAATGACAGCATCATCTGCAAACAATCTAAGACGGCTACTCAGATTGTCTCTTATGTCGTTAATGTAGATCAGGAACAATAGAGGGCCTATAACACTTCCTTGGGGAACCGTGGATATTACTTCTGTTTTACTCGATGACTTTCCGTCTATTACTACGAACTGTGACCTTTCTGACAGGAAATCACGAATCCAGTCGCACAAGTAAGGCGATACTCCGGTGGCACGCAGTTTGGTTAGAAGACGCTTCTGGGGAACGGTGTCGAAAGCCTTCTGGAAATCTAAAAATATGGAATCAATTTGACACCCTCTGTCGATAGCACGATAGTCGTATGAGACTGGGCAGTGACGAGTGTTCGCCAACCAGTACTAGTAAACAGCACAGTTTTAAGATCTGGAAAGGTGGTCTACTGCAAACAACAAGAGAGTATTCAAGCATTTTAAACATAGACTAAGTGAATTTCTCACTATTCTAAATTCAGGATGAGTTTATTTTTTTACTATTCTCTCCCAGCAATTGTAGTGGTTGGTTAAACATAATGCAAGTGCACTTAATCTTAGGACATGTCAGATCCAAAGATAGGGTGACAATTGCCTAAACTGTGACGGTAATGGGTGGGGGGGGGGGGGGGGGAAGAGAATCGTTTACGCCTGTGAACTTACGATAAATAGTATGCAGGAATTCCAGAAATGGCCTCACTGTTTTAAAAAATACCGATAAGCCTCCCAGTGAATTATAGTCTGCAGAAAATACGTTAACTGGGTTTTCATGTCTCTGAAAATAGGTCAGGAGAGTGGATACTACCTGCAGGATGAAAGACATCTTCAGGCTCAGTTTGACAAGCTTTGTCTAATAGACAGGCCTGGAACTGCATGGGAAACAAACAAACACCTTTTGTCCAAGATCTGACATGTCTGGAGACTCCCCAGACTTCGATGGGATACGAACCTGACTGTCGCCCATCATACGGCCCGACAACCAGGGCTGATGCTCTGGGGTGCCATTCCTTTTCATAGCTGGACCCCTTTGGTTGTCACCTGCGGTACACTTACGGCACAGCGGTATGTCAACGATATTCTACGCCCGTTCTGTTGTCCTTGAGGACAAACTATCCCGGGCTAAGATTTCAGCAAGATAATGCACTCCCACATACGGCAAGAATTTCTACTGCTTGTCTTTGTGCTTGCAAAATCGTACGTTGGCCAGCAAGGTCACCGGATCTCTCACCAACTGAGAACGTTTGGAGCATTGTGGGTAGCGTCCTCCAACCATCTCACGATTTTGACGATGTAATGCGCCAACCGAGCAGAATTCCTCTGGAGGACGTCCACACAACTCCATCGATCACTGATCTATATATATGCAAACGGAAGCTGCAAATAAAAATTTGTGTTAAAGCATCTGCAATGCTGTTCTAGTTTAGGCAGAGTACCAAGTGGGCTCAGGTGTGAATGGGAATTTGGATTGAGGCGTGCTAGGCTAGTTCGTGGAGTTGTACAGAGCCTCCGTACTAGGGTGGCCAAGTGGTTACATTTGCCAAGTGAGCAGGAGACCTGGGTTCGAATCCCGACCTAGGTAAAAATTTTCATTCGTTGCTTCAGTCCCCATATACATCACAGATGGCTGAGACTTGCCCAAAACTGGTACAGGTTGAAGGGAGGGGTGTATACCTTGCCCATTGTTTCAGAACAGCAGACTTGGACCTACAGGAGAAACAAACCTCCTTTGTCGCAGGGGAGAAATTTGATAACAATACAGTCTGGCCTCATGTTCTAGGTCATCCATCTTGGATTCTGACATCACAGAGCTGCACCAGTATTCCAGGTCAGCCATGCTTCTATCAACATGACAATGAGGCATCTTGAATTTTTCAGTTTTCTGCTAATTTATATTTAGGATAACTGTCCTACTTACACAGCGACGTCACAGAAGTGGGGAAAAAACGCACTAGCGCAATTGGGCTATTGTTTGAATTTCCAGCCAATTTTCGATTTTATTGCCATTTTGTAAAAATTTTGCATCAAATTTTGAATTTACTGTTATTTTATACATAAAACAATTGGCCTTTGTAAGAATTCTGGCAACAGTGCATCACAACGTAGGGGGTGGGCACGAAATCTGGCAAAATTGCATGCTGAGCTACTTCTCTCCCAATCTAGCTACGTCTGTCCATCTTCTCCTGCCCCTCTCTCTGTCCATCTGCTGCTCCTTTCTCTCCCTGTCCACCTGCTCGTCCCCCATCTTTTTTTTCATGTCCTCCTCCCCTGTCTGTCCATCTCCTTCTCCTCCTCTAGCTCCCCCTACACTTTCTGTCTTCTCTTCAGGCCCTCTAAGTCTATCTTCGACTCCGCCCTCTCCTTTCCCTCATTTGGTTCTTACCTCCACAGTATTTCTTTCCAAATAGTAAGTAATATTTGAACCAAGTTTGGCTGTAAGTTGATCCAGGGGTTTAGAAGGAACTTATTACCCACAACTTTACCGGAATATGTACATATACGTTTCACATGTATCGTATTTCACACATATTTATACACAATTTCTACACCTGTATCTCTAGCGAACGTCTCCCTGCAGTTTCATTTTCAAGCAGCGCAGTGTTTATGACGCTGTGTGTCTTGAACGATGTGTCGTACAATAATATATTTTTGCAGATACATTCAATGGCATATGTGACTGTGTCTGTAAAATGGGTTGCAACAACAGTTATTAGTAGAGAAGTAATAAATTTAAAGATAATGTCTGATGTGGCAGTTGTACTGCATGGACAGCGAAAATGTAGTGAACGATAAGCATTTTTGCTTTCATCATTTCGTGGTAGGTGTGAGCCAAAAAAAGTCTTGTTAAGGTTTGAAATTAGCTGCGATGTTGCTGCAAGTCACTAACTACTACCGTTCTGAGATACTGGATGAATTTATTCTGGCTATTTGCGCGTCGTGAGCTATGCCTCTTTTTGACTCTCAGCCTCCATCCCTTCGACGGGTAGGTAGTTCTTACCTCCATCGTGATTCTTTCCAGACAGTAATTAATTTGTGTACCAAGTTTGGCTGGTATCGATCAAGTGGATTACAAGGATATGTGGACCATACATGCATCCAGTTTTATGATATATATACCGGGTGATCAAAAAGTCAGTATAAATTTGAAAACTGAATAAATCACGGAATAATGTAGATAGAGAGGTACAAATTGACACACATGCTTGGAATGACATAGGGTTTTATTAGAACCAAAAGAATACAAACGTTCAAAAAATGTCCGACAGATGGCGCTTAATCTGATCAGAATAATTAGCATAACAAACTAAGACAAAGCGAAGATGATGTCCTTTACAGGAAATGCTCAATATGTCCACGATCATCCCTCAACATTAGCTGTAGTCGAGGAATAACGTTGTGAACAGCACTGTAAAGCATGTCCGGAGTTGTGGTGAGGCATTGGCGTCGGATGTTGTCCTTCAGCATCCATAGAGATGTCGGTCGATCTCGATACACTTGCGACTTCAGGTAACCCCAAAGCCAATAATCGCACGGACTGAGGTCTGGGGACCTGGGAGGCCAAGCATGACGAAAGTGTCGGCTGAGCACACGATCATCACCAAAAGCGCGAGCAAGAGATCTTTCATGCGTCTAGCAATACTTTGTTTCTTTTTTCTGGTTCTAATAAAACCTCATGTCATTCCAAGCATGTGTGTCAATTTTTACCTCTCTATCTACATTATTCCGTGGTTTATTAAGTTTTCAAATTTATACTGACTTTTTGATCACCCTGTATATTATTATTATTATTATTATTATTATTATAACGATTGCTCCCCTTTAGGAGAGCGATTGAACTTGAATTTATAATTTCATCTTCGGATGTTTTTCTTCTTTGCTTCCCAAAACGTCCTTATCCTCTCGGAATGCTCCTTCTTCCGTTCCTCTGTCCATTTTTTACCATGCTGACCCGATGTTCTTTCTCCAAACTTCACACTTGTGATTTATCCCGGCACTCGGTGCGATATTCGAGATTTTTTATGTTGATCTGCTGTAGATCCCTCTGGACTTCTTTCAGCCATTCTGTGCCACATTTACTCCTTGTTATAATATTGAATAATTTCTTTGCTGTTCTGGAGTCTTCCATCCTGTAGATATGTGTATAAAATTTGGCAGGGCGCTGTCTGATTTCATCTGTTACTATGCTGATCTTTCTATAGAGTTCGTTTTGTGGTCTCTTCATCCAAATGCCATTTTTGTTGATTGGACCGTAAATCTTCCTGAGAATTTTTCTTTCCTGCTTTTCTATTTCCTTAATTTTTAAATGACCATCAATCACCGTTGTTTCAGCTGCATAGACTCCTTCTGGAAGAATCACTGTTGTATAGTGCCTTAATTTTGCGTCTGTCGAAATGCACTTCTTGTTGTTATGCGTCCATGTTAGCTTGTAGGCCTTCTGTAGCTTGGTGATTCTTTGTTCATTGGCAATTCGGTTTAATCCTGAGGACTGTATAGTTTCACCGAGGTATTTAAAATGGCAGACTTGTGCAATTTTACTATATTTTGTTATTAAAGAGGATTTATTTTCTGGCTGCCTTTCCATACATTGGGTTTTTTCATAAGATATCTGCAGTCCGGTTTTTTGTGAAATTTCATGTAGTTTTTCCACTGCGTGAATCGCTTGTGTTCTGTTATTGGTGATAATTGCAATATTGTCAGCGAAAGCAAGGCACTTGACTTTAATTCGGATCTATTTCTTGATACCAATTTGGATACCCTTTACGTGAGATTCCCATTCCCTGATTATCTTTTCTAGAACAATATTGAAAAGGATTGGAGATAGTCCGTCCCCCTCTTGGACTCCAGATTTGATTTCGAAGGATTCTGATACTTCGCCCATGAATTTCACTTTGGCCGTTGTTCCTATAAGTGTCTGTTCTGTGATTTTTCGTGTGTTTCGGTCGATCCCAAATTCTTCCATGATTTTAAACAGGGTTCCACTGTCCACTGAATCATATGCTTTCCTGAAGTCGATGAATGTAACTACTGTGTTTCTGCATTTCCTCACTTGTAATATTGTCTTTAAGCACCAGATCTGTTCCGCACATGAGCGTCCTTTTCTGAATCCGGCCTGGTATTCAGCAATTAGTGTATCTGCTTGGGATTCTATCTTGGATGGCAACAATGTCAAAATTAGGGTCTGCATTCGAGATATCCCTGTTACCTTCTGCACAATGAGAAAGACGGCATGGACCCTGCCAAAAAATCCGTCTTTAGTTTCTGCTAGGTTTCGACCTACGACTTCATGCTGACGTTTAGTGGTAACTCCTTGCTGACCATGACCCAACAACCTATCAGCAAATTCTAATATGCAAACAGTTGTTAATGAGGCTCCTGCCCAGATGCCTCCAACTTTATTGTTCCTCGGCCGCTACAAACCCATGTCTTCACAGTTTTTTTTTTTTTTTCCATTCAGTACCTTAAACAACCAGAAATAATTGTTTCCCTGTACTGGTTCATTATCTGAAAACATTCACTTTATGATCTTTATCTGTTGGTGTAAGTTTTCTTGGGGGTTAAGAACGCCCTCTTTATGCTACAGCAATAATTTTGGAGTGGCTCGCTCTGTTGTTAGGAAGAGCCTGTGTCTCCTGAGGGGAGCTTGGTGGAGGAGGCGGCAGAAGAGGAGGAGGCGGAGCCGGCGCCGGCGAACACGTGGGAGGCGCGGGTCAGGCAGCAGCGGCTGCTGCATCAGTTCGATGCAGTGCACGACGAGGCGCAGCGGCTGCGCGTCATGAACTTGCTGCTGCAGGCCAAGATGAGGCGCTACTTAAAGCGGCGCGCCAAGTCCATGGGCAGCACTTCGTCCTCATTTTCCGTAAGTCCAACTCGTCACCTCTTCCCACTACACTCCATTGAACAGCAGTGTCTCTCAAAACCTGACGACTCACTGCTATCCATTACACTCCTCGACAGAATTAGTTCACACCTGTTACCTCTGGGAGACTGAACTCTCAGTGCTAACCTCCACTCTCCACTGCATGGCAGAACCACATCAACTTCCTCTGTAAGACTGCCCCTCATTCCTACTAGGGTTACACCAAAAGTAAGGTTCCCAATGAGCTACAGCCTCGAGGGAAGGTGCTAGGCTAAATCCGACAACAGTGCCACGCGCAGTGGCTCCCCCACTCTCGAGCTCGCCCATCCGCCATAAGGTTCGTATGAGCAGTTGCCAGCGGGTTCGTGCGCATGCGCAGAGCTGAATTCGCGTATGAGCAGTGCCTTCCTCCCGCTTCTGGCTACTTGAAGCGTGGCTGTTTGCTGTATGAGCAGTAGCAGCAAGTAGCCAGAAGCTACCCGGAAAAATTTTTCTGGCGCGCCCAAGCTGCCAGATTCGCGCATGCGCAGAGCAAGCTGAGTTATAGGGGGGGGGGGGGGGGGTGGAGGGGTCCTTTCCACGTGACCTGCGTATACGTTTCGTGTCTTCGTTTACAGCTCCCACGTCAAATGAAATCAAAACAGGCTGTTAATTTATTTGAAACGAAGTGTTTCATTTCTTACTATCGACTACTTTCAACCTCGTTCAATTTAAAGTGCAAATTTTCATTTTCTGGGACGAATGATGTTATACCATAATAAAGGACAAACATGAGAATACAGCACTGAACTTCCAAGAAAATTGGTATCACGAAAACCACATGAAAAGCTGAATATCAGGTACTGCAGAGGGCATCTAGACATAGAAATGTGCAATTAGAGCGGAATGAAGCATTTTAGTATGGTTTATGAAATTCCAATGCTGTTGGAGTAGTCTCTGATGTCCTATTCCTTTTATGACACTGTAAGATCTCTTAATGCTATATACGTACGAACATATGTAAACATTGACTTGAAGCTGACTAAGTAGGCAAATTTGGTCAGTAGTTTTGAACTAAATATTTTGTTTCAAATATAATGACAGCTGTAGCAGAATCTTACAAATCTGCCTTTTGAGGAAATGTTTTTCGAACACAAGGCACTTGTCTAGTACTTCCTCTAGGCCTGAAGTTATTTCTTAATTTGTGTTTACGTCTTAAATTTACAGAATGCCATTCTATTTTAAATTTGAGACTGGCAGCATACCGTATATTATCGTTTTAACTCCCCACATGGATTCATATTTATTCATAGAGTAGAATATAAACTGTCAGTTATACAGTTTCTTTGCCTCACAGACAACAATGTTAATTTTTTCACATTCTGAAATAGTCATGAAATTTATTGTCCTTTATTCCGGTGTAAGCTACACAAGAAACTGTCTCATTTTTTTGCAAGAAATTTGTGTTCCATCCTACTAGCTTATTGTCGTGCTTTGTAGATGTAAACCTGTTGGAAATGCTACATAACAGTATTGAAGAGTGCGAATTAAAAAGAAACCTATTAGCAGAATTTTGTTGTACTTCGAGCTGTGGAGTCTACCTTTGAAATGATATTTTGCCAAGAACTGTTTCCTTCCAGAATGAGATTTTCACTCTGCAGCGGAGTGTGAGCTGATATGAAACTTCCTGGCAGATTAAAACTGTGTGCCCGATCGAGACTCGAACTCGGGACCTTTGCCTTTCGCGGGCAAGTGCTCTATCAACTGAGCTACCGAAGCACGACTCACGTCCGGTACTCACAGCTTTACTTCTGCCAGTACCTCGGCTCCTACCTTCCAAACTTTACAGAAGCTCTCCTGCGAACCTTGCAGAACTAGCACTCCTGAAAGAAAGGATATTGCGGAGACATGGCTTAGCCACAGCCTGTGGGATGTTTCCAGAATGAGATTTTCACTCTGCAGCGGAGTGTGCGCTGATATGAAACTTCCTGGCAGATTAAAACTGTGTGCCCGATCGAGACTCGAACTCGGGACCTTTGCCTTTCGCGGGCAAGTGCTCTACCAAATGAGCTACCGAAGCACGACTCACGTCCGGTACTCACAGCTTTACTTCTGCCAGTACCTCGTCTCCTACCTTCCAAACTTTACAGAAGCTCTCCTGCGAACCTTGCAGAACTAGCACTCCTGAAGTTTCATATCAGCGCACACTCCGCTGCAGAGTGAAAATCTCATTCTGGAAAAATCCCACAGGCTGTGGCTAAGCCATGTCTCCGCAATATCCTTTCTTTCAGGAGTGCTATTTCTGCAAGGTTCGCAGGAGAGCTTCTGTTAAGTTTGGAAGGTAGGAGACGAGGTACTGGCAGAAGTAAAGCTGTGAGTACCGGACGTGAGTCATGCTTCGGTAGCTCAGTTGGTAGAGCACTTGCCCGCGAAAGGCAAAGGTCCCGAGTTCGAGTCTCGATCGGGCACACAGTTTTAATCTGCCAGGAAGTTTCATATCAGCGCACACTCCGCTGCAGAGTGAAAATCTCATTCTGGAAACATCCCACAGGCTGTGGCTAAGCCATGTCTCCGCAATATCCTTTCTTTCAGGAGTGCTAGTTCTGCAAGGTTCGCAGGAGAGCTTCTGTAAGGTTTGGAAGGTAGGAGACGAGGTACTGGCAGAAGTAAAGCTGTGAGTACCGGACGTGAGTCGTGCTTCGGTAGCTCAGTTGGTAGAGCACTTGCCCGCAAAAGGCAAAGGTCCCAAGTTCGAGTCTCGATCGGGCACACAGTTTTAATCTGCCAGGAAGTTTCAACTGTTTCCTTATTTGCATCCTTTATCTGAGTAGTGGAGTTGCTAGTCTCCCATCGGGCGCCTCCCCAGGTGGCGGATAGGGGAATGCCCACCAGATATGGAGGGTACCGGGGAAATAAAGTACCCGGGGTGGACCAAAACTAGCAACTACTGCCTTGTAGTTTAGGTATTAAATTACCAAAGGCTAAAGGAAGAAAACCTTGAGCAAAAATTACCTGGTCCTCCAGGTTGGGGGTTAATGCGATGGGCCAACTCCCCATTCATTGGAAAAACCTCACTGGTTAAAAAGCCTATAAGATTACAGCAGGACGGATATAATAGGAGACGAAAAAGGCTAAGAAAACGGACTGTCTTAATTGGTGTATGGAATATACAAGGATTACAAAATAAAGTAGGAGAAGTGATTAAAGAAATGGAGGCTAGAAATCAAGATATTATTATACTCCCAGAAACTAAGAAAAAAGGACGAGGTATTGAACGAATAGGATCATATACACATTTCTATAGTGGTGTCCCAAAAAATCAAAGAGCAAAACGGGGGATATCGATATTGATGAAAAACAAATTCAAAAGAATGGTCACAAACTGGGAACCTATTGATGAAAATCTGATTAAAATTAATATTGATATTCATGGATACAAAAAAATGGTTCGGGCACAACCTACACAATTAGTATTCATAGATATAGAAAAAGCCTATGATAGTGTGCCTTTATCCAGTTTATGGAAAGCTTTAATATCAGTAGGAATAAATCCAAGAATAATTAAAGCAATTCAAAATTTATATAAAAATTCTATTTCAAAAATAAAAATTGGTAAATATCTATCACATGGATTCCAAGTCACAAAAGGATTACATCAAGGATGTAGCATCTCACCTACATTGTATAAAATATATACAGAAGTAACTTTACAGAATTGGAAGAAAAAATATCACGCTATGGGAATACCAATAAATGATAGAACAATATACTCGTTACAATTTGCAGATGACCAACTGATTATAGCCCAAGACTATGACAAATGATGGGAAACAGGAGATCAAGAATAAATTCTGAAAAGACGACAATCTCTTTATTGAATGGAATTCTCTGGGACAAACATATAACAACTGATAACAAAATAAGGATTTTTAAAACAATAGTTAGGAGCATTATTACATATGGTTCAGAAGTGTGGACAACAAAATGGCAACTGAAATCAAAATTATTAGCCACAGAAATGGATTTCTGGAGACGTTCAGCAAGAATATCAAGACGAGAAAGAATAAGAAATGAAGTAATCAGAGACAAGATGAAATGTAAAAATTCAATTATTGATTTCATCGAGCACAAACAACTTAAATGGTATGGACACATCAGACGAATGGAACAGGAAAGGCTACCAAAATGCATAATCGACTGGGTACCAATTGGAAGAAGAAAAAGGGGACGACCACCTGATACATGGATATAGGGAGTTCAGTCAGCAATGAGGAAGAACAACATTCCTGAATATTTATGGACAAATAGAGAAGAGTGGAGAACAATAATTAGTGACTTACTGTAATCTAGAATAGGTGCTGGAAAAATGTACTCACATTGTAAATCCAGAATAATAATAATATCTGAGTAGGATATGATAAATCAATTGCTCTAAGTACAACTCAGTATGTCCTCTCAACAACATGCCGCAGGGCTCCACATGTCACGTGATGCCCTACCACGCACGAAATTCCTCCAGAAATACGATGAAATGCGTATGAGCAGAGCAAGCACCAAGCACGGGCTGCCTACGTCATCGTAGCTGCGCATGCGCAGTACAGCCTGTTGTCTGGCGCTTTCTGGTAACTGCTCAAAAAAACCTATACGCTACGCGGTAAAGATGGGTAGTTCGCGAACGAACGGGTGCAAAGGAACGGTTCACCAAGATGAACGAAAGGACCGAGGAACAAATTTCAAGGAACGATCGGTTCATAGTTCGCTTCGGTCGCGGCGGCCTACTTATAGTTCCAGGGAATGAGGAACGATCGGTTCATAGTTCACTTCGGTTGCGGGGGTCTACTTATAGTTCCCGGGAACGAGGAACGATCGCTTCGTTTCAGCGGTTCTAGGCGCTGCAGTCTGGAACCGCGCGACCGCTACGGTCGCAGGTTCGAATCCTGCCTCGGACATGGATGTGTGTGATGTCCTTAGGTTAGTTAGGTTTAAGTAGTTCTACGTTCTAGGGGACTGATGACCTTAGAAGTTGAGTCCCATAGTGCTCAGAGCCATTTGAACCATTTTTGATCGGTTCATAGTTCGCTAGTTCACTTCGGTCGCGGCGGTCACTTCGGCAGTTCTCGTTCCAGCCTCGGTCGCGTGCTCGTCTCAGTCTCGGTCTCCCTCGGCCACACTCGTCGTTCTTCGCAAGACCACCTGTCTCAGTTCCACTGCCGACTACTCCTAGTTAGTTCAGTATCCAGTTCGTTTCGTTCACTGCGCTCGCCCATTTTACATGTGTTCCAAACTGTTCTTCCACTTGGGTTGGCTATTCAACGTCCACGACCGGTAATCAAAAAGTATTTTATAGTTACGTAAATTACATAAAAATCACGTTGTATGTAATAGGTACGTCTTTTCAGGTAACAAACGGGCATATCAGCTCACTTCATTATATCGATGAATAGCAAAAGACATACTTTTAACAAGGCAAGTTTCTTTTGTTATTCATATATTTTTTGGTTTCATCGACTTGATTTAGCAACCAACTTTCAATAATTTGCTTAATTTTTAGTGTAAGAAAATTCATATAAATCGATTTTCGTGTATCTTTCATATACAAAACATCACATTTAGGAAGGCTCTAATTATTTTTAAGTTTGGTTGGTTCAAATGGCTCTGAGCACTATGGGACTCAACTTCTGAGGTCATCAGTCCCCTAGAACTTAGAACTAGTTAAACCTAACTAACCTAAGGACATCACAAACATCCATGCCCGAGGCAGGATTCGAACCTGCGACCGTAGCGGTCTTGCGGTTCCAGACTGCAGCGCCTTTAACCGCACGGCCACTTCGGCCGGCTAAGTTTGGTTGTTTCTAATTTGCATTACCTGCTAGTTTGGTTTCTTTGGAAAAAAAAGTGGGTTGTGGGTCATTTTGGCTCAGTAGCAAAAGCGGTGCTTCTCCATTGGAAATGACATAGATTGCCATAAAATTGTATTTTCTTATTATCTCAAAAACATTTGTTCAGAAGGAGCTTTCAAACCAAAAACTTTACTACTGCTAACTTAATTATTATTATTATTGCTCCATTAACTTTAATAATGCAACATAAAAACCTAATTTTTACTAAGCCATTGACGCAAGTATGATGAGAAAACCACATTTTATTTTATACTTCCATTAAGTCTACTTCGCCTACGAACTCAGAGACAACGTGAAGTATATATAGGGTGTAAACGATTATTGTTTACAACGTAGCATAGCTATGTAGTGGAAGTCGAAACGAAGAATTTTATAGAAGACACTTGTGGTCTATTAAGTTGGGAAACAGCCACCAACAGGCTTACAAGACTACATGTGCTATAGCCCACGCGCGTCTCGTGAGATTTTCATGTTCTCTTTTCCAGCTCTCTACACATCGTCATCGATTGTTTCGCCATTGTTGCTTGCATTAGCTTGTTATTTCTTCACTGCCTAATTATTACATGTTTGTCTGTTTGTTATATCTGCTCGTAACGGGCAACACATCGTCCGTAACTGGCGAGCAGTCTGTACTCGGGGCCAACAGCCATTTCGAATCACAAATTATAAAAGTTAAGATATTGTTGGTACAACTATGTTTGCAGTTTTGTATCATACATTATAGAAATGGACATTAGGTTAACTACACATGCAGCCATCTAGAAGCCATTTTGGCTTATAAATTATAGTAACTAATATGAGATAGTCAAACATTTGACCTAAATAAATACTGGGTAATAGCACAAATGAACTACTGGGCTGCAGTTTGTTTATATAAAGATCAAAATTTATAGCCATTACGAAAACTTTCAAACGGCACATGTACGAAACTTCTTGATATGATCTACTTCTATGAAAAATTCCTATAGCCACAGGGTTTTTAGTAACTGTCTTTAATTTTGTTACCTGCTTCCAACTAAAGTGTATAGAGAGTGGATGATGTAACACCAATTTTATTTTAGCAAATAACTAAAATTTAATCATGTGACATTAAAAGCAATTTAAAACCTGGAACTGAAACCTTTGGTCGCCTTCAGAATTCCATGTTCTAGGCAATATTGAATCTTCCATCTCACTATGTCATGAACATTCTATGTGTCAATCTACATTAAATAATAGATAAACTGCTAAACGGATTTTTCTCAAATTTGATAAATATGATTCTCTACGCTCATGATAGACGTGTATGCTTCATCAAAATGTGTGTAGAATGTTGGTTTAAAGATCTGTCCATCCAAAACTTAAGCAGTCCAGGTTGGAAATTCTAAGTTTTCTGGTCCTAAATATTTCGAATCTCTACAGTTTTTTACATAGCTACAATGTGCAAGAAGGCATCAGCATCTCTCCATGACCATTAAAAATACGGAAACCTCTTCCCGCTTGACCAGAGAAAGAATATTGGACAAACGGTTGTTGTTCCGGTTCTTGATTACATAGTCATTACTCTAACGGTCTCTATCAGGAAAACTCACTTCACTTGGAACTGGCGGTGAACGCATATGTCAGACATATCTGTGACGTTCGACTCTTTTGCCATGTTTCACCATCTCAAGCACAACAAGCACAATTATGCTGGCTATGTGCAGACCAGTGCAGAGATTTCCATGCATGCTGTTATCTCTACCGTCTTATCGTCGTATGCAACCCCGCATTTCTCTCCTCGTCTGCTCAAGGCCGGAGAGGTACGAATCGAATCACCAATTGCACGCCATGTGAGTAAAATGTACGTGAACAACACAGCAGAGAAAATCGTTCTCAACAGAGCAAAATCTTTTCTGTCCATTCCACTATTCATTTCTTGGCAGTACTGGGATGGTGAATTTAGTATGACCTCCCTCCCTATTACAGAAAACTGAATAGCATCTTCAGCTTCAAAGGATAGTTAATGACAGATCTATCAAAACAATGATAAAGTCAGCCTTTGCTCTGCATGCGTCCCATACCACATTTCTGCTAAATAACTTTCTTCCACTCCAGATCTTTGCCATTTCCTAAGGCCCCTATCCAAGGGCATCCATACCAGAACAAGGGAGGGGGCGCACTCACCCCCCTTGCTTTCAGGGAAAGAAAGAAAATAGTATAGTCAGGCGTTTATCTTTCAAGAAAATGATTTAAAAGTAGGTATTAACGCAGGTTTTTAACGGGGTCGAAATTGGAACTTTTTTATGCCCACTTACAAGTCGCCATTCGTCTTTCAAAATATTAAAAATACTCCAACCCCCAAGTCTAGCCCACGCCCCACTCAACAAAGTGTAGTATGGGTGTCCTTGCCTTATTTGGCGCAATCTATCTAAATTTCTCTTCCTCCCAACTCATAGTGTCACAAAATATCACTTTTGTCAATCCATAAGCATATTTTGTATCTACTATTGTCGCTGTTATTATTATTATTATTGTTTAGTATCATTTGTCGCAATACTGTTGGTATTGATGCTATTAGCTCTTAGTATTGTTATTCACATTGTGATTCGATAAATTAAGTTTCATTTCTATTACCATTTACCATATTAGAATTAACATCATTTCCTTAAGTGTATGATATAAAAAATACTGCATGTGTAAAAAAACTGGTCCACTGTAAGAGAGGGGCTTCAGAGGCCCAAGTCTAATCAGTTTAAATAAAAAAATATAGATAACAAAAACTAATGAAATCAGATCTTTCAACCCTCTTCTGTAATTTCTCTTCATCTTTAACAGGGAAAAGTGCTTTCTTTTTTTCATTATGTTTATCTTTTGCACGCTAGCATAGTATACGTATATTTCTTGTGCAGATATCGTCAAGTCCATCACTATCGGTTGGAGGAGAGACAGAGCAACTCGCTGAATATCTTGAAAAGGAACTGCTCAAGGCCGGAGAGGTACGAATTACCCATTGCACACCATGTGAGTAAAATGTACGTTAAATGCCAACTGTGCCTGGTTTCTGCACAAGTTTTAGCTTCCTATTCTTTACCTCTGCTACCTTCAGAGTTTCGCAAAGTCTATCCCAGTCGACACTGTCTAAGGAGATAAAAAGTCCACTGTTAAGATCGGTTCAAGATTTATATCAGTGATCTAATTTATTTACTCGAGTGAGTAGCATACACATAGGATTCTATAAATTCACAATTTAAGATAAGGAAATTGAAGGAATTTATATGTATACAAACATAAAAGAAAATTGAAATCAGTCTTTTTCCCAGAAACGAGCAACTGACACAGCGCTTTCTTGTGCCATGAACACCTCTGCATCGATTTGAGAACCAGCACAGAATAAACAATGACCCGAATTTTCATTGTCTGCACTTCTCTACATCACATAGTGTTGGCCCTTGTAGGTATCCCCATTTCATTAGGTTGTCCTTAGATTTGCTTATGCCCGTTCGTAACCTGCTCAGCACTCTCCATGCGGTCCAGTCCAAGTTGTGAACTGTCGCGTCCCAGCACAGTTTTGTAGTGCAATAGGAACGTTGACGACAATCTGAGGGTTGTTGGGGTCTCCACCTTTGTTGTCGGAGATGAAAGGGAGAAAGCTCACCGAAACGGAACTTGGTGGTTATTGGTTGCAGTGGTAATGTTTTAGAATTAATGGCAGGATGGGTATGCTGAAGAGTTCAGTATTTATTTAAATAGTTCATTTATTATCTCTTTGACAACTTATAAAAGATGTGCCAGTTCCTAACTCCTTCTTTAATAAATGTCAGAATCAATTTATTCTTATCAACAGGCCACACGCCTAAGCTTACAAGAGACAATTACTATTCCGTAAATTGTTCTTGTTAATTACGAAACTGCAAATGTTATCTATTCTAGACAAAGACAGATCGTCTATGTTCAAAGCTATTGTCCAGAATAGATAATGATTACTTATCTTGCAGTTGATGTGTGTGTCACCAGATCTGATCACCGACTTCTCGCTGAGAATATTACTTCTGGATACTTCTGCTGCTGCTGCCTGGCATATATACTGTTCTAAGTCGCGGCTAACCTATAATATCTATTCGGTATATTTTCATTAGCTGGCTCCTTCGACGCGTAAACATTTTAATGTTCTATTTCTCTTATATATTTCCACTCGATGTTACTACTTACATATACTGGAAAGCTTCCTTTAGCGTCAGGGCTTGTGCCTCTTGGCGCAGTGTCAGATAGATCCATCACGTGTTTAATCCGTGATCCGACTTGCTACTTGATGTCCCTACTTTACGTAAAATATGGTAAACTTCTGTTGACGTCTCACTGCGGCTCAAATCGTGTCTTAATGTGCGTATATTGCTCTTAGGCGTCTTACCTCTCTTCCCTTCACAAATATCCTCCTCTATGGTTTCCCAATTCTTAAACTCTGATACTTCTAATTTCATGAAGTTACAACTGTTCTCCCTCCATCTGACGTGACAAGTATTGCTTATTAAATTTTTTCTTTTTTTTTCTTGGGACTGGACAGAACAGCTAGTGAGCATTCTACTGGCTTTACCCCTGCTTGCAGTAGACTTATTTTGGCTTACCTCAGTTTTCCTCTGGCTTTCTTGGCTGATGTATTTAGTGCAGCTGTTGACTGTAAAAAGCTCTTCCTAGTTTTCCGTCAACATCATGGCGAAGCATATCCATGCAGCGGGTGTAACTCATTTTCTTAGACTTCCTTTCTTTAGACATTTGCTTCTACTTCTCAAGTTATGTCAGCAGGGGAATTCTTGCCCTTCAGTATAGTTTACCAACAGGACTTGTTTTCAAACGTACATTATTTACCCTTGTAGTTTAATTAAGGACATCAACTTCTTTCGTGTGTCCGGCCATATACCACGCTGGAGAGGCATATTCATCAGGCCAGAGAGAGACTGCTATGGCAAAAGTACGTACCACCTGGCGTGGGCACTCCCATCACCAGCAACAAGCTTCCGGATGATGTAGTTTCGAGCTAACACCTCATATTTGGTATTAAGACAGTGGCGCCATTAATTGAGTGATCTCTCTACGGTAACTCTGTGGTATATGGGCGTAAAACAATGCTCAAGCTCGCCACCTTCCCAAACCAGTTTCACTTTTCATCCAGCCTGTCTGTTTCGTTGGTAGAAAGAGCAGACCTGAGTTTTATGTGGGTTTGGCTTCAGCTGGTCCTTGTCATAGTAATTAGAATTTGTTCCCAGAATTCTTGTCAGCACTAGTTTCTCTTCTTCAGAATCGCCTATCTGTATTGGCAAAGCAAAGTCGTCGGCAAATATGAAGCATTTGCTTGGGTTAGGTCTTGGCTGATCATTTGTGTGAACGTGAAAGAGCACAGGTCACAATACACTTCCTCGTGGAAGACCTTATCTTTGAATACTCCAACGGCTGTGCTTTCCTTAGAACACAAGAGAGACTCTTCGATTGTTCAGTAAGGTGGCAATTATTCTGGTGAAACCACAGTCCTGCGTCAGAGCGTAGATCTAGTGGAGAATTATGTGGTGTCACCACTCCAGTGATCTTCCCCCTTTCAAAAACATCCTCTGTGTGCTACGTTGGATTAGTTATTGTAGTAATCAGCAATTACATAAGGGGTGGTCAAAGAGTTCCATTCGAAGACCACACAATCCACAATCGGTTTGCCAATCTGGCAAAATCGTCATGAGCATTGCGGTAAACATACCACCGACGCACCAAGTTGAAGATATCCTCTTATTAAAACACTGTGTCCTGCACTGTGAAGAAATCCGTAGCTGGCAGCGACAGATCCTTGTCCGAAAGGAATCGTCGACCCTCCGATGAATTGGTGTTTTTCTATATGCTGCATCGTTGACAGAACCGACTGCGGACCTTTGGCGCAGAGCCGGGTGGAGGGTCTGAATCAGAGGCTCAAACGGTTTTGCGACCGTGTTGGCTGCAGATTCCTTCACTTGCGCCATAGGGTGGTGGGGTTTCGGGTTCCGCTGAATAGGTCAGGAGTTCACTACACTCAGCTGGCGGCTACACGGGTAGCGGAGGCTGTGTGGCGAGGACTGGGCGGTTTTTGAGGTTAGAAGGTCTCGGGAAAGTACGGGGTGGGCTGCAATCTCAAAGGGTGCATGGCGAATACAGGACGTGCTTGGATCAAGGAACAGTCGGAATTGTAGTTGTAAATTGTTGTAGTTGTGATGGGGAAGTCTCTGAACTTCAAGCGCTAATAGAAAGCACAGAAGCTGAAATCGTTATAGGTACAGAAAGCTGTCTGAAGTCTGAAATAAGTTCTGCGGAAATTTTTACGAAGTCTCAGACGGTGTTCAGGAAAGACAGATTGGTGGTGGAGTGTTTGTGTCTGTCAGTAGTGGTTTATCTTGTAGTGAAGTCGAAGTAGATACTCCGTGCGAATTGCAATGGGTGGAGGCTATACTTAACAGCCGAACTAAGTTAATAATTGGCTCCTTCTACCGACCCCCAGACTCCGATGATATAGTTGCCGAACAGTTCAGAGAAAATTTGAGTCTCGTAACAAATAAATACCCCACTCATAAGGTTATAGTTGGTGGGGACTTCAGCCTTCCCTCGATATGTTGGCAAAGATACTTGTTCAAAACCGGTGGTAGGCAGAAAACATCTTCCGAGATTGTCCTAAATGCTTTCTCCGAAAATTATTTCGAGCAGTTAGTCCACGAACCCACGCGAATTGTAAATGGTTGCGAAAACACACTTGACCTCTTAGCCACAAACAATAGAGAGCATCATGACTGATACAGGGATTAGTGATTACAAGGTCGTTGTAGCTAGGCTCAATACCGTTTCTTCCAAATCCACCAGAAACAAACGCAAAATAATTTTATTTAAAAAATCGCATAAAGTGTCACTAGAAGCCTTCCTAAGAGCAATCTCCATTCCTTCCGAACTAACTATGCAAATGTAGACGAGATGTGGCTCAAATTCAGAGATATAGTAGCAACAGCAATTGAGAGATTCATACCTCATAAATTGGTAAGAGATGGAACTGATCCCCCAAGGTACACAAAACAGGTCCGAACCCTGTTGCAGAGGCAACGGAAAAAGCATGCGAATTTCAGAAGAACGGGAAATCCCAAAGATTGGCTAAAATTTACAGACGTGCGAAATTTGGCACGGACTTCAATGCGAGATGCCTTTAATAGGTTCCACAACGAAACATAGTCTCGAAATTTGGTAGAAAATCCGAAGAAATTCTGGTAGTATGTAAAGTACACAAGCGGCAAGACGCAGTCAATACCTTCGCTGCGCAGTGCCGATGGTACTGTTACCGACGACTGTGCCGCTAAAGCGGAGTTACTGAACGCAGTTTTCCGAAATTCCTTCACCAGGGAAGACGAATGGAATATTCCAGAACTTGAAACACGAACAGCTGCTAGCATGAGTTTCTTAGAAGTAGATACCTTAGGGGTTGCGAAGCAACTCAAATCGCTTGATACGGGCAAGTCTTCAGGTCCAGATTGTATACCGATTAGGTTCCTTTCAGATTACGCTGATACAATAGCTCCCTACTTAGCAATCATATACAACCGCTCGCTCACCGATAGATCTGTGCCTACAGATTGGAAAATTGCGCAGGTCGCACCAGTGTTTAAGAAGGGTAGTAGGAGTAATCCATCGAACTACAGACCTATATCATTGACGTCGGTTTGCAGTAGGGTTTTGGAGCATATACTGTATTCAAACATTATGAATGACCTCGAAGGGAACGATCTATTGATACGTAACCAGCATAGTTTCAGAAAACATCGTTCTTGTGCAACGCAGCTAGCTCTTTATTCGCACGAAGTAATGGCCGCTATCGACAGGGTATCTCAAGTTGATTCCGTATTTCTAGATTTCCGGAAAGCTTTTGACACCGTTCCTCACAAGCGACTTCTAATCAAGCTGCGGGCCTATGGGGTATCATCTCAGTTGTGCGACAGGATTCGTGATTTCCTGTCAGGAAGGTCGCAGTTCGTAGTAATAGACGGCAAATCATCGAGTAAAATTGAAGTGATATCAGGTGTTCCCCAGGGAAGCGTCCTGGGACCTCTGCTGTTCCTGATCTATATAAATGACCTGGGTGACAGTCTGAGCAGTTCTCTTAGGTTGTTCGCAGATGATGCTGTAATATACCGTCTAGTAAGGTCATTCGAAGACCAGTATCAGTTGTAAAGCGATTTAGAAAAGATTGCTGTATGGTGTGGCAGGTGGCAGTTGACGCTAAATAACGAAAAGTGTGAGGTGATCCACATTAGTTCCAAAAGAAATCCGTATGAATTCGATTACTCGATAAATAGTATAATTCTCAAGGCTGTCAATTCAACTAAGTACCTGGGTGTTAAAATTACGAACAATTTCAGCTGGAAAGACCACAAGATAATATTGTGGGGAAGGCGAGCCAAAGGTTGCGTTTCATTGGCAGGACACTTAGAAGATGCAACAAGTCCACTAAAGAGACAGCTTACACTACACTCGTTCGTTCTCTGTTAGAATATTGCTGCGCGGTGTGGGATCCTTACCAGGTGGGATTGACGGAGGACATCGAAAGGGTGCAAAAAAGGGCAGCTCGTTTTGTATTATCACGTAATAGGGGAGAGAGTGTGGCAGATATGATACGCGAGTTGGGATGGAAGTGATTAAAGCAAAGACGTTTTTCGTTGCAGCGAGATCTATTTACGAAATTTCAGTCACCAACTTTCTCTTCCGAATGCGAACATATTTTGTTGGGCCCAACCTACATAGGTAGCAATGATCATCAAAATAAAATAAGTGAAATCACAGCTCGAACAGAAAGGTTCAGGTGTTCGTTTTTCCCGCGCGCTGTTCGGGAGTGGAATGGTAGAGAGATAGTATGATTGTGGTTCGATGAACCCTCTGCCAAGCATTTACATGTGAATTGCAGAGTAATGATGTAGATGTAGATGTAGACGTATCGGCAGCCAAGACAAGAACAACAGCAGTCATTTGGTAATAACGTCGCCATAGGTGATGCTCATTGAAAGTACGCGAATGCCACAATAATCCGTCGTCTACATGTCGATGCTTACACACCCGCATCGGGGTCGCGCTACGTTGCATGTACGCTGCAGCAACGTCCTCAAATGGAAATTTTTTGATCGTCTCTTATAATGGTCTGATAACTATGTGGACATGGACAAAGCCCAGAACTCTTAAGCACCACAATGGTCCTTCATTGTGATTACTATTCCATGGCTGCCTCTACGGCATAAGATGTTGATGCTACGGGAAAGGGGAAAAAGGACTGAAACCGTGCGGTAAAATTACTGGTCTGCTCCGAGTCGCTGAGTGCCCTACCAGCTATTCAGCACACGTTTCCAAGCACCTGAAAAATTTATAAACCTCCTGCAGTCCGCTGTTTACATCCAAATGCTACGCTACGACCTGGTTCACGTGGGACTTCAAAGGAAAGAGCTCGCAGATGCAGTATGAAAGGATATCCTTGCGTGCTGCGCTGTGGCATTCTCAACGTGCGCTTCCTTACATGCCACTGTTCCTGTGTCCATTCATTTAATGATATAATTTTTTATTCCATAGACCACAATGTATTAGTTTCTCTATATGCTGATTCTCCAGCTTGACTTGGATACCCGTCCAGTGCCGCTAGTTTACTCTTTCATTAAATCAAAGAAGCTTTTTTGTTGTTTTATTTCTATAACATACAATTTGTAACTTCTGAATGTGTTAAAACAGAAACCTTCTTAAACCTAAAGAATACTTATCTCAAGATACAGGGTGATTATAATCAAAGTTATACTTTGAAAACGCTGCTGTCCGCAGCTCGTGGTCGTGCGGTAGCGTTCTCGCTTCCCACGCCCGGGTTCCCGGGTTCGATTCCCGGCGGGGTCAGGGATTTTCTCTGCCTCGTGATGACTGGGTGTTGTGTGCTGTCCTTAGGTTAGTTAGATTTAAGTAGTTCTAAGTTCTAGGGGACTGATGACCATGGCCGTTAAGTCCCATAGTGCTCAGAGCCATTTGAACCAAAACGCCGTAGAAATAACACCATTGATCAGACTGAGATTGAAATTGCAACGGAATATTGTCGGAGAAGGGGGAAAACGTGTGACAGAGCAAAAAAATAGTGTGAAAATTGATCAATAGATGGCGTTCTATGTGTCAGAATATGTAAATGAAAACACCTGGCCGCGCGGGATTAGCCGAGCGGTCTTAGGCGCTGCAGTCATGGACTGTGCGGCTGGTCCCGACGGAGGTTCGAGTCCTCCCTCGGGCTTGGGTGTGTGTGTTTGTCCTTGGGCTAATTTAGGTTAAGTAGTGTGTAAGCTTAAGGACTGATGACCTTAGCAGTTAAGTCCCATAAGATTTCACACACATTTGAACTTTTTTTTTGAAAACATCTGTCATGCGCACGACCTATTGAAGTTGGTACACGCTTTTTCCTTCTTTCACGTCTGCGACGTTCGCCATGACTGTCTCAATGCAGGATCGCGCTCTGCTTGTAAAGCCGTGTTACAAAATGATGACTGTGCACTCGTTGTTCTGCAGAAGTTCCGGATATTGAAGGGTTTGAAAGAAGGTGTTGGTCCGATGACTGCTGTGGGTCTGGAAAAAATGATTCGGAAATTCGATAAGACCGGTTCTTTTGGTGTGCAACCTGGTACAGGGAGGAAACGAATTGATTCGACATCAGTGAAAGCAATGGCCACAGCATTGCAGGAGGAGACGAGTGGTGGTGTGCAAACGTATAGTGCACGAAGAATTGCCTGAACATTGGACATACCCGTGACCACAGTGGGTAAAATCCTACGAAACATCCTTCTTTGCTATCGATTCCAAATTACCCATGTGCACGAGTTCCTTCATGTTGACCTGCCAGCAAGAGAGACCTTTGCTTTAGAATTTCTTGCTCTCATGGAAGTGGACAATGATTGGCTGTGAAAGATTTTGTGGACAGCCGAAGCCCACTTCCATGTGACGAGATATGTCAATACACAGAATTGTCGAATATGGTCAACGGAAAATCCACACACAAATCAACCAGTGCCACTTCATCCTGAAAAGCTCACTGTGTGGTGCTTGTTTATGGCATGATTTATCACAGGGCCCTATTCTTTCGAAGAGACAGGTGCTTCCGGTCCTGTTCCCAGTACCGTCGCTGGTAAGCACTATGAGTGTCTTTTGCGCCACCACGTCATTCCAGCTCTCCGACAGTGTGGATGTGTGGATGGGATCACTTTTATGAGAGATGGCACACCTCCGCACGTTGCAAATCCAGTTAAGCACCTGCTGAAGAGCCATTTCGGACTGCTAGAATTACCAGCCGCCATTTCCCTAGAGCCTGGCCGTCCCGACCACCTGATCTTAATCCGTGTGACTTCTGGCTGTGGGGATATCTGAAAGACGTTGTGTTCAGTATTCCGATTGCAAACTTAGTCGCACTGAAGGCGCGCATTGCGCAACACATTCTGAACGTGACCCCAGATACACTTCGATCAGTTGTGGAACATGCGCTTTCTCGATTTCAACTTGTTGCAGAAAACGGTGGAGAGCATATTGAACATGATTTGCGCCAGTCACATGGAAATTAATCTACAGCTACATCTACATGGTTACTCTGCAATTCACACTTAAGTGCCTAGCAGAGCGTTCATCGAAGCATTTTCATACTACTTCTCTACCATTCCACTCTCCAATGGCGCGTGGGAAAAAGAAACACCTAAATTTTTCCGTTCGAGCTCTGATTTCTTTTATTTTATTATGATGATCATTTCTCCTTGCGTAGGTGGGTGTCGACAAAACATTTTCGCCTTCGGAAGAGAGAGTTGGTGATTGAAATTTCGTAAATAGATCTCGCCGCAAAGCAAACCGCCTTTGTTTCAGTGACTGCGAACCCAACTCGCGTATCATATCAGTGACACTACACGCTATTGCGCGATAACACGAAACGAGCTGCCCTTCTTTGCATTTTTTCGATGTCCTACGTCAATCCTACCTGGTAAAGATCCCATACCGCGCAGCAATATTCCAGCAGAGGACGGACAAGTGTAAAGGCTAGGCGCAAATTGAGACGCGTATAGCACGTGTGACGAGACACGACCCTACAGCGCGACACGCACGTGCCGCACGAGTCGCGCGGGTGCAGCGCATATTGCGACGCGTACACCATACTTCGCACGCGCCGACTGGCGACGCTCTGCGATGACAGAACCGAAGCGCGCGCAACCTGTTATCTTTCTCAAACGATTTTACAGAAACTATTCGCAGAAAACATGTTTTTTGCCTTACTTGTAGCGTTATATGTCAGCTTCGTGACGAAGTGCCCATCAACTCGCTAATGACCATTCTTATTGTGATGTACACATTTTAGTAAGACACTACGCAAAACTCAAAAGGTTTGCAACGAAAATTAGGGGTCGCTATGATTTTGCGTTTGGTGCGTATTACACCATATATTGCTTCGTATGAAATTTAGCTAACATGCTGAATTTTTGTTTAGATTTGGGAGGAGGTCTCTAGCTGCCTCCGATCTCGGGAAAGTGGATCCCATGTAGCGCGCTCACTTCCGATCTCACGCCCGCGAGAGTGAAATACTCGCAACATCTCTCATATCTCCTAAACCGCTCGAGACATCAAAACGAAAGTTTGGCGAATGACAGCACACAAGGAGGAGAGTGTTTAGTCAATTCTTAAACACACGGAACTTTCTTATCTACGGCGATATATCAGTACTTATACTTCCCTTTTTATTTATTTCACTCCAGTGACTAATTTTTTAAGAGTTATCGACAGCTAGCGAAACAAGAACTTCCTATTATGAAAATAAACATGAAATTTCTTCTTTTATGTTACTGCAAACCGACACTATGAGAATTTTCGTAAGCTATTGAGCTCTGTGATTGCCAATTACTTGTTTAATGAGGCACTCCGTTTCGGAATTCTGTCTCAATAGCTGCTGTGAGATGAGTTTGGCAAATTACACTGTAACAAAGGAAGTACAATTAAACCATTCACCAAGAGAAATGTTGCCGTTACTCACAAACGGTAATGCTTCTTCGAATGAGAAAAGATTGACAACTCACACAAAAATAGATTGCCAATTCCGTTGGAATTTTGGTAGAATCCACGTAACCCATCGTATTTTTAACACTGAGCGACTGGAATGGAAACTTACCAAAGGATTTTATTCCTTCTCTTGATATGAGCAGTATTAAAATAATGACGAGCGTTCCTTCAGGCGGAATGATAGGCACATGCCAGATACTGGTTACTCACCTACGGCTTGCCAAACTGACAATGTGTGATCGCGAATAAAATAGTTGTTATTGAGAAAAATAAACAACTGATCTGTCGCACAACACAATGGTCAGTCTACTGTCAGCAGCGGATGATAATGCGCGCGACAGGAATGCACAAGCTAGCCATTTGTGCCTTGTGAGTTGGACTTCGAAAAACATTGTCATGAAAGTAGATCTGCCTTTGTCAGCAGTACATTTCACCAAATTAAGTATATCTAAACATTTTTTACGATATTCCTACTTTCGTAATAATACCGACCATTTTCTTCAAAAAATGTTCAAATGTGTGTGAAATCTTATGGGACTTAACTGCTAAGGTCATCAGTCCCTAAGCTTACACACTACTTAACCTAAATTATCCTAAGGACAAACACACACACACACACACACACACACACACACACACACACCTATGCCCGACGGAGGACTCGAACCTACGCCGGGACCAGCTGCACAGTTCATTTTCTTCATTTGTGTAGCCTGTTGTATAATTAGTTTATTACTGCTGATAATGTGCATGCAACAATTGAAATTCTTTTTCTCATCACGGTGAACCAATTAAAACATTGTTATTTGTGACTGCTTTTCGACTGTTTCTAGCTTGCAGTGGAAATGTGATGTTCACATGCATGTAGTACAGTGTGTCGTATTACATTATTACATCCAAATCAGAGTAATCACAGTGAGACATCTATACTACAGATCTTGGACGCTTTTTACTAGGAACACAAAGGGATCACATCTGTGGAGATCATCCCTTTCTAAATTTTTATAACAGATCGCACAGATACGCCAGCATACTAGGCAGCGAGAAGATAACCTTGTTTTACTTTCCTACCTTGATTCTTAATCACATGATTTTATAATATTCCTTGCTTTCTTATTCACTACCCTCTGTCCCTTCTTGCGATCTGAAAACATCGCGGAGGCATGTGATACAATTCCAACGGCCAATGGTTCATCAGTTACTGAAGTATGCATTTTTCTTGACAGAAGAAAAACAAAACGAAACTATACAGATATAAATAACAGAAAAGTATAATGTACTAACGAAGAAAGCCGGAGCGTTTAAATGGCGAAAACGAAACACTACCCAAAGGCAATAAAATTTAGTACACAATAAGGCAAAATTTATCGTGTGCGCAATACTACCACTGCTCATATGCGCCGTTCCGATGTGAGCATATGGCTGGGCTACTTTTCCGCTCCCCGCCTCAAATTTCCCATGGTGCTAGGGAGGCACGCGCGACGCGCGGCGCGAGAAACTGTGCCTCAACCACAACGCCGCGCGACCTGGCACTGGCGCGCGTCCCGTCCCAGTCGCGTCGCGTCCCAGTCGCGTCGCGTCGCGTCGCAGTTTGCGCGGTCCCATTTGAACCCTGTGAAGTTACAAAAACGCGCGCTGCGCTCCGTCGCGCCACACGCGCTATACGCGTCTCAATTTGCGTCTAGCCTTTATGTTGGCTGTCTCTTTAGTGGGTTTGTCGCATCTTCGAAGTGTTCTGCCAACAAAGCGCAGTTTTTGTTTCGCCTTCCCCACAATATTACCTATGTGGTCTTTCAAATTTAAGTTAGCTCGTAATTGTAATTCCTAGGCATTTAGTCGAATTGACAGCCATTAGATTTGTGCGATTTATCGTATACCCAACATTTATCGGATTTCTTGTCGTACCCGTGTGGTTGACCTCGCACTTTTCTTTGTTTTGTGCTCATTGCCACTTTTCGCACCATAAATAAATTCTCTCTAGATCATTTTGTAATTGGAATTGATGGTCTGAAGATTTCACTAGACGGTAAACTACAGCGTCATCTGCAAACAATCTAAGGGGGCTGCTCAGGTTATCACCTAGATCATTTATATCAATCAGAAACAGTGGAGGGCGTATGACACTATCAAGCGGAACGCCATATATCACTTCTGTTCTACTCGATGATTTACCGTCTATCACTATGAACTGTGACCTCTCTGAGAGGAAATCACGAATCCAGTCACACAACTAAGACGATACTCCATATGCAAGCAATCTGATTAATAGTCGCTTGTGAGGAACGGTATCAAAAGACTTCTGGAATTCTAGGAATATGGAATCGATATGAGATCCCTTGTCGACAGCACTCATTAAAAAATGGTTCAAATGGCTCTGAGCACTATGGGACTTAACTTCTAATGTCATCAGTCCCCTAGAACTTAGAACTACTTAAACCTAACTAACCTAAGGACATCACACACATCCATGCCCGAGGCAGGATTCGAACCTGCGACCGTAGCGGTCACGCGGTTCCAGACTCTGCACTCATTACTTCATGGGAATAAAGAGTTAGCTTTGTTGCACAAGAACGATATTTTCTGAATCCATGTTGGTTATGTGTCAATAAGTCATTTTCTTCAAGGTGATTCATAATGTTTGAGTACAGTATATGCTCCAAAATCCTACTGCTAATTGAGGTCAGTGATATGGGTCTGTAATTCAGTGGGTTACTCCTATTTCCTTTCTTGAAGATTGGTGTGACCTGTGCTACTTTACAGTCTATAGGAACAGACCTTTCGTCAGGTGAGCGGTTGTATATGATTGCTAAGAAAGGCGCCATTGTGTCTGCATATTCTGAAAGGACCCTGATTGGTATACCATCTGGACAGGAAGACTTGCCTGTCTTAAGTGATTTGAGTTGTTTCGCAACACCTAAGATATCTACTTTTATGTCACTCATGCTAACAGCTGCTCTGGTTTCGAATTCTAGAATATTTACTTCGTCTTCTTTCGTGAAGGAATTACGGAAAACTGTATTCAGTAACTCCGCTTTAGTGGCACCATCATCGGTAACATTTCCATCGCTATCGCGCAGTGACGGTATTGACTGCTTTTTGCCACTGGTGTACTTTACATACGACCAGAGTATCTTTGGGTTTTCTACTATATTCTGAGACAATATTTCATTGTGGAAACTATTAAAAGCATCTCGCATTGACGTCCGCACTAAATTTCGAGCTTTCGTGAAACTTAGCCAGTGTTGGGGATTTTGCGTTCTTCTGACTCTGGCATGCTTTTTTCGTTGCTTCTGCAACAGTGTTCGGACGTGTTTTGTGTACCATGGTGGATAATCCGATTTGATTTTGATTGATGATTTTTATGCGGTTTTTGGACTCAGGACAATTAAAAACCTATGTGATTGAAGGGTTTTATGCGGTTTTTGGCCTCAGGACAATTAAAAACTGATTTTTCTCATCCGATGGAATATGACCCGTCCGTGGTGGATGCGCTTACGTAACTAACAGTATCAACCATGTACACTGAGCTGTACAGTTTGTTTAGTGTCAAACGTACACCTTAGCCGGCCGAAGTGGCCGTGCGGTTAAAGGCGCTGCAGTCTGGAACCGCAAGACCGCTACGGTCGCAGGTTCGAATCCTGCCTCGGGCGTGGATGTTTGTGATGTCCTTAGGTTAGTTAGGTTTAACTAGTTCTAAGTTCTAGGGGACTAATGACCTCAGCAGTTGAGTCCCATAGTGCTCAGAGCCATTTGAACCATTTTTTTCGTACACCTTAGGCATTGCTGTATGATTCATTTGTCATTTGTAGTCGACCACTATTAAATAATGATGCTTACAGCTCCATCTGTTGCTACATTCTGTAACTATTTATTTTTCTTCTGCCATACATTTTCCTCCTCCTCCGATAATATTCCGTTGCAGTTTGACAACATTCTGACACAGGCTGTTCCAGCTCGTGGGCTCCGTTGTGAGCCGCGGAGCGCTCCCTGCTCCGGGAGCCGTGTTGCTCGCTGTGACCATTCAAATGGGCCGGCACGTGGCACGGCTGGCTGAGGCAGGCGGCAAGGCAAGCGTTCTGATGTGCCAGCTGCGTCTTACAAGATCGACAACATCATACTTTTGCTGCTAAGACGTGGTGACATGCTACACCAGGAAATACGATGTTCAGGAAATAAATAAGAAACAACGGTTTTACAAGAAATTGCATACTAAATTTATTGGGCCTCTGTAGCTTGACTTTTCTTTTCATTACAAGATCGAAAATATCAGGCGTCAAAGTGTTCGCAGCGTTAATGCGGAGGATGGCCTTCATTGTTGCATCCTGAAGAAACGATCGTTCCTTACTTTTTACTCTTTTCGTTGCTGAGAAAAGCTGCTCACAGCAATACGTAGATCCAAACACGCACATGATCTGAGCGGCGTTGTCGTGAAGCTTGGGAAATGTTTTTTGCTGTAATGAACGATACCATCATGACAAATCGAACGTGTTGTAGCACCTGTCTTTCAACAAAGTTGAATTTTGCTAATCAATAATCTCCAATTGAAGTGATGATGACAAGTCATCGGGGGAAACTGAAAAAGGAGTGCTGAGCACCTTAAGTTCCATTTCCAAACTAGTGAGGTCTCGGAATAGTGTTTCAAACGACGTGATGAGCTGCTTTAACTTTGCTTGGTAATCGCCGAAAGTAGTACCTTCAGGTAGTTTTAAAGAAGCAAAACGATTGAAGAACGTTAAATGTCCATTAGTCATATGCCTCTCAAATAAACGTAACTTTTGCATGAACGCTTTGATCTCGTCGTGCATGTCAACGATTAGCTGCCCTTTGCCCTGCAATGACAGATTTAAATTATTCAGATGCATAGATATGTCAGCTAGGAACGCCAGCTCTGATATCCATTTTATATCTTTCAGACAACGCATTTCTTCCCCTTTCATTTCGAGAAAAAGGGTTATTTCCTCACGAATGACAAAGAAAACATCAAGAACTTTTCCCCGACTCAGCCAACGAACTGTACTGTGGTAAGGTATATCCCCATACTCCACTTCCATATCTTTCAGGAATCCTTTGAATTGGCGATGATTCATACCGTGACGCCGCACAAAATTCACACACTTAACGACATCTTTCATGACGCCACCTAGCTCTACTGTTTCAGCGCACAGTGCCTCTTGGTGAATAAAACAATGAAGAGTCAAAATGTCTTTTCCGAAATCGTCCCTGAGTTTATTTTTCAAACAAGAGGCATAACCTTGGTGACACCCGATCATTTGTGGTGCACCGTCTGTCGCTACAGAATGGAGCTTATCCCACGGCAAATTCATATTGTTCACTGATTCACAAACAGCTTCAAAAATGTCACGTCCTGTTGCGGTGTAATCGAATGGTACCACATCCAAGAGTTCTTCAGTTACTTGCTGCTCCATGTCGACACCACGCACAAAAACTGCAAGCTGAGCCCAGTTGGATATGTCGATGCTTTCGTCAAGCACTAGCGAAAATGCAACAAAGCTCTCCGCCTTTTTCCTGAGCTGTGTCTCTAAATCCGCTGCCATGTCCAGGATTCGACGAGACATTGTTTGCTTCGACAGGCAAACCCCTTCAATTGCCTGCACCTCCCTTGGAAACAAACATTCTGCAACGGCTACCATGCACGATTTTACGAGTGGTCCCACCGAAAACGGCTTGTCACTCGTCGCAATGATGTGAGCCACCCTGTGGCTTGCTCGAATTGCAGACTCAGTAGTGTTTTCTCCGTTCTCATTCACCTGAAAATTATAAACGCGTTACATTACAGATCACGAACTATGTTGCATGTTTTGATACCCTCCGTATTACGACACCGTTTTTAAACTTAACGTCTCCTGGTATGTCGTTCTTAAGCCTGGCCACCAGTTCTCCGCGTGCAACGCCTTCTACCTGATCGTAGTGCGCTGCGTGAAGACGTGTATAATGTCGTTGTATATTGTACCTCTTCGCAGAATTAAATACAGGGTGATTCAAAAAGAATACCACAACTTTAGGAATTTAAAATTCTGCAACGACAAAAGGCAGAGCTAAGCACTATCTGTCGGCGAATTAAGGGAGCTATAAAGTTTCATTTAGTTGTACATTTGTTCGCCATTTCAGCCAATAAAGTTTTTGGTCCCTTTTTCTTCGAAGGTGCTACTGTAACTGGACTACAGTATCTGGAGATGTTAGAGAATTGGCTGTTCCCTCAGCTCGCACAAGAAGCACAACAATTCATATTTCAGCAGGATGGAGCGCCACCACATTGGCACTTATCTGTCCGTAACTACCTGAACGTCAACTACCCGAGGCGATGGATCGGCCGCCAGGCAGCCCGTGACAGAGAACGTCATCACTGGCCTCCAAGAAGCCCTGATCTCACCCCCTGCGATTTTTTCTTATGGGGGTATGTTAAGGATATGGTGTTTCGGCCACCTCTCCCAGCCACCATTGATGATTTGAAACGAGAAATAACAGCAGCTATCCAAACTGTTACGCCTGATACGCTACAGACAGTCGTCCCTTTTTTGTCTATTGTGTTCCATGATGTTTCTCCTTTTTTATGTCTATGTTCACGATGTTTTCTCCTTTGTTCTTTTTTTAAATGTCTTCTATTGTTTGTTCTGTGTCTTTCGGCAGAAGAGCAGCGCATATGCTGCTGCCAGCCCACCCCGATGGGAATTGAAATACAATAAAGAAAAAAAAAAGTTTCCGTTTGAGAGTGTTGCTACAGCATATATGCACTGTAGTGCAACTCTGGTGCGGATGTTTAAGCACCAAGGTGTAGGCTAGAGATTAGTGTGGCATTCGTGTCTTTTCGACGTGCATGCGGTAAATGTGGAAACTTCAACTGTGGCGACGTTATCATCAGATGCGTCCAAACAGGATAAGCACCTTGTTATTTGTTTCTTGAGTGCCAAAGGACGAACACCAGAACACGTCCATAAGGGAATGAAGAATTTGTAATAGACAGCATGTCCGTCCAAAACTACTGTTGTACAATGGTGTGCCAAGTTCCATGCTCGTCGCGCTTCCTGAACAAGGGGCCCATGTCGAAAATGTCGTAACGCAGATGTTACGCCGACTCAAATGGGAGACACTCGAGCAACCGCACAATAGCCCTGATTTTCAAGCCTTCGGTCCCTTAAATAAGGCCTTGAAGGGTCGACGAGTACGTCCAGCAGGCAGTTACGGACTTCTGCTCACAGCAGGACATGGTGTTTCACCAACAGGGTGTCTTCAACCAGGTGCATTGGTGGGATGGTTGCCTCAATGTTCACGGTGATTTTGCCTGACCGGCAGTCCGATTCTGGACTGTACGGCCAACGAACAAGGAACTTTTTGATCCCCCCTTATAATTTGTAAATATTTCGTTGAAAACGGCTGTACTGTGATCCATTAAATAACGCAGCCGCTGTGAAAGTGATGCCATTGCCATTTAGCAGAACAGTAACCGCAACTCCAGACAGGAGTGAAACTTCGGCATAACCCAAGTCGAACCTGATGATCTCGCACGTGCGTCAAAACTGAAAGGTCGCGGTATGGAATCCCGGATGGATGACGTGCTTTTCACCTTCTTTTGACCGATCATTCACCTCTCAATGACGTTGACTTTCGCCAGAAGTGAAATGTAATTTAGATTCCATGTTAAACTCTAGATTTCTGCATTAGGCAGACAAGTCGTCCGGTCGTAATACGAAGCCAGGTGGGAGGAAGGGGGCCGGGGAGGTGTGGAGAGGAGTCGCTAATACTGTAATACAGTATGTATACATGAAGAATAAAGATGTAGAATGTCAATAAAGTTTGTTTTATTTGAATAGTCTTCCGAATTTTCACATAAAAAACTCGAAGACATTATCTTCCTGCACGCCCTCGTATGTACATTGTCCATATTCCTGTCATGTTTATCGCAGTTTTCAGAATCTCTTGAAAATGGATGCGTTCCCATCACCGCAATCAGTTTCTACACTGTAACTGGTGACAGAGTAGAAAATTGTTCTCTTGGTATACACGACACATTTCAGCTTTACTAGATTTCTTCACAGTTCCTATGAAACACGAGTAGTAATGATCTCTAATAGGCACAGTGTTGGACGATAAACGTGTAAAATCTTTTAAGCGACAGATAGCCACGCTATAGCTAGATAATCTTCAGCACGGCTGCGTGCATCTACAGGATGGGCGTTCTTTCCGGAGTGTTTCGGTTACACGTAACGATAAGGGCGCAGTGGAGCCCCTAGGGTTTTCAAGTAGCCTACAGTCTATTAATGTAGCCTGCGCTATTACTCATTTCAGATGGTTCTTGTTGCTTTGAAATTTATTCACTCCCTTGACCAGGTATTTGTAAATGCAAATCCCTCGAGATACAGGTCTGGATAAAACATGGTGCACTTGAGTATATTTTATGGCACACACCTATTGCCTTTTGCCTTGTGTACCGATAAACACTCGAGTAATTTGGGGAATACTAAATATATCTACATCTACATTTATACTCCGCAAGCCACACAACGGTGTGTGGAGGAGGACACTTTACGTGCCACTGTCATTACCTCCTTTTTCTGTTCTAGTCGTGTATGGTTCGCGGGAAGAACGACTGCCGGAAAGCCTCCGTGCGCGCTCGAATCTCTCTAATTTTACATTCGTGATCTCCTCGGGATGTATAAGTAGGGGGAATCAAGATATTCGATACCTCATCCAGAAACGCACCCTCTCGAAACCTGGACAGCAAGCTACACCGCGATGCAGAGCGCCTGTCTTGCAGAGTCTGCCACTTGAGTTTGCTAAACATCTTCGTAACGCTATCACGCTTACCAAATAACCCTGTGACGAAACGCGCCGCTCTTCTTTGGATCTTCTCTATCTCCTCCGTCAACCCGATCTGGTACGGATCCCACACTGATGAGCAATACTCAAGTATAGGTCAAACGAGTGTTTTGTAACCCACCTTCTTTGTTGATGGACTACATTTTCTAAGGACTCTCCCAATGAATCTCAACCTGGTACCCGCCTTACCAACAATTAATTTTATATGATCATTCCACTTCAAATCGTTCCGCACGCATACTCCCAGATATTTTACAGAAGTAACTGCTACCAGTGTTTGTTCCGCTATCATATAATCATACAATAATGGATCCTTCTTTCTATGTATTCGCAATACATTACATTTGTCTATGTTAAGGGTCAGTTGCCACTCCCTGCACCAAGTGCCTATCCGCTGCAGATCTTCCTGCATTTCGCTACAATTTTCTAATGCTGCAACTTCTCTGTATACTACAGCATCATCCGCGAAAAGCTGCATGGAACTTCCGACACTATCTACTAGGTCATTTATATATATTGTGAAAAGCAATGGTCCCATAACACTCCCCTGTGGCACGCCAGAGGTTACCTTAACGTCTGTAGACATCTCTCCATTGATAACAACATGCTGTGTTCTGTTTGCTAAAAACTCTTCAATCCAGCCACACAGCTGGTCTGATATTCCGTAGGCTCTTACTTTGTTTATCTGGCGACAGTTACACCCAGAATGAATTATCACTCTGCAGCGGAGTGTGAGCTTATATGAAAATTCCTTCCAGATCAAAATTGTGTGTGACACTGGGCCTCGAACCTGGGACTGAGTCGGGTTCGGATAGCTCAGTTGGTAAAGCAGTTGCCCACACAAGGCAAAGGTGCTGATATCGAGTCTCAGTGTGGCACACAGATTTAATCCATCAGGAGATTTCAACGTATTTCATTTCCAGAAAACGATTTTATCAACACCATTCGAATCACCATGTGTTTCAGTATACACCAACTGACAAAGAAGTGAAGAATGCAGAAGGAGAGGAGAAACCAAAATGAAGCTTCATGTTTTGAGAGAATATGTGCTGTTATTTCAGTGATAATAAAAAAGCACTCCGTCTGCAGGCCACAAGTGGCCCATCGGGACCGTCCGACCGCCGTGTCATCCTCAGATGAGGATGCGGATAGGAGGGGCGTGTGGTCAGCACACCGCTCTCCCGGTAGTTATGATGGTTTTCTTTGACCGGGGCCGCTACTGTTCGGTCGAGTAGCTCCTCAATTGGCATCATGAGGCTGAGTGCAGCCCGAAAAATGGCAACAGTGCATGGTGGCCCGGATGGTCACACATTCAAGTACCGGCCATGCCCGACAGCGCTTAACTTCAGTGCTCTGACGGGAACCGGAATATCCACTGCGGCAAGGCCGTTGTCTCGGTGATAATACAATCAATAGAAATTTACAAACATTTCAGTACTCTGAGCTCACTTATCAGTATGATGCGACACTCCCTCTGAGCTGGATGCATTCACTGATTCGTTTCGGAAAGTGGATCATAAAACCTTTGCGTAGTCTCGTGAGGAATCTTGCCCACTACTGTCATAAGTGCTTCTTGACATACTGAATACTGGCAGGTGAGTGAGTTGATGTTCAACCTGGCCCACATATGTTATGTTGAGAGATCTGGGGCTGCTGGTGGCTACTGCAGAACCAGTTCATAGACATAAGTGGCATGTGCAGACCAACATTGTCATGCTGTAAATGGCAGCACGATGCAGTCAGGATGTGGGGATGCGCTACCTCCGTGACGTACCATTCTATCGCTCGAGTTCCCCTAATCTCTACCAGCTCTCACCAGAAGTCATACCTGAGGGCTCCCCACATCGTGATCCTAGGAGTGAAACCGATGTGTCTCTTGAAAACATGGGAAGAATGCGACCTCTCCTACGTCGTCACCATACTTGCCAATGATAGTCATCGGGATACTGCAGAACCCCGATTCTTCACAGAAAATAACGTGACGCCATTTATCACAAGTCTATGCTTTCACTCACGGAACCAAACTAAGTACAGATATTTGGGTTGTAGTGTTAACAACAGCCTACACATTGGATGGAAATTACCTAGTATGGCTGCTGCTAGTCTCTGACCAGTTGTGCGGGTTGACAGAATGTTGATGGGGTTCCATTACCTGTTCCCGGATGGCAGACAAAGCTGGGGAGGGCGATCGTTCAAACCCGCGTCCAGTAATCCTGATTCAGGGTTTCTGTGATTTCCCTCAATCGCTTCAGGCAAACGCTAAGATGGTTCCTTTGAACCGATACGGCTGACTCCCTACCCCCTATTCCCTAATCCAATGGGACTGATGACCTCACTGTTTGGTCCCCTCTCCCAAATCAACAAACCAACCAATCTACCTCTTATAAAAAATTACAAATCTGTAGCCATTTACATACCCGCCACTAAGTTACATTGCCAACCGACGATGTCTTCTGAATGCCTGCCTCATGTTTTTTGTCAGGATGTGTGCGTGTGTATATATCATACTTGAAACAAAAAAAAGATAAAGCACCCAGAAAACATGATTGGTTGCCAATGTAACTTCATACATGTGTACAAAGTAAAGTTGCCATCTGGCCGTGGGTGCTTCAAGTACGTATATAGTAGTACCAGCATCTGACAGAGTTCGAACTGTGTGTCTGTATATAGTTCTGTGTTTAGCCTCGACCGACCGACGTGTACTTCTCTGCCTTTGGGTTCATTAGATGTGGTATGGTTCAAATGGCTCTGAGCACTATGGGACTTAACATCTATGGTCATCAGTCAGATGTGGTATGGAGCAGCATGTTGTCAGCAACCGCTCTCCCGCTCGTTGTCGGATTTCTTGACCTTGAAACTGCCGCTAATCTGTCAAGTAGTTTCTCAATTGGTCTTACGAGGCTTAACGCACGTTGTACCAGTCCTCCACCAAGGAGAAACCCCTGTCAGTACAGGGAATCGAAGCTGGGTCCTCCGCATGGCAGTCAGCCGTGCTGACCACTCTGCTGAGGCAGACGAGTTACGTACAGGTGAGCCAAAATTCGCGCTCGCGGCCACGAAACGCGATTCCTTGCTTCATTTCCGGATTACGACAATGATTGCACTGTTATCCACATGTGTACGACACGCTTAATATATCCTCCCTGTTATTGCTGCCTTCAGCTGCCTGTAAGTGGCTATTGCACGTTGAATTTGAGAACAGTGGGTGGTTACATTAGGACTGTGTGTGCTTTGCGGTGGAGAGGGGTAACTTTGACAATATGTTATGAAGATTATCTACGTTTTGTGGAAGATATGCTGTCACTGAAAATGTATGTAACGCGTTACAACTGGCTGCTCTTCTCGAATTTAGGACATACAATTACTTTTAACATCTCCACATCGATACGTTTTCTAGTTATTTCTGTCCTATTACAGGTAATTTATTTTTAACTGATTATTACTTTTCATTAATATTTCTTGCCATGTCTGACCAATAATTGTTATGTCATCGTTAAAAAACTGTAGTTATACCATGCTTTTTGGTAAGAGACAGTGTACATGACAACTTTAGTGGGAAGATCAAAATTATAAAATGAAAATATTGATACCTATACCTGGAATCAAACATGAGTATTCCTTCTCAAAACGCTGTCCACTGCACTAACTGGGTATATTCCTTTTTTTAACGGATTTGACGCAGTTAATTTGAGGCGTGTCTAGATGCCCTTCCTGTCGCCATTGTGTTATTCCTCGGGGCAGAGTGTGTGCGCCCCAACACTTAGCGTGTGTGCTATAGGTAAGTGAGAAAGTTTTGTAAATAGTCGCGAATCGTGTAAATGAGACTTTAATAGCCTATCAGTACCGTGTTCACCTGGTGGGGTGTGGAGAACCATGCCCAGGCTGTGCGACACACTGACCCTCGCCATTAATCCAATAGGCAGATTCTATCCTGGGCTACACGCCTCCCCATCGAAGAAGGTGTGCTTTAACATGCATGGCTATCTGGTTGGGTTCATGGGACATTCTGGTTACTTACATGCGTAATACCTTGACAGTTTCTGATCCTTGTTGTGGACATGTAGTACCAATATGCATGGTCTTCAGTAACCTGATATCTACAACAAATGTGTATTGTGTATGTCACACAATGCGTTCCACCCTTTACTACGATTCCAGTGCATCAGTGTTTCCATGAGATTAGTCTTTTTCCGTATTTGATCAAGAATATTAGTTGAAGCAAAACCGTTTTAGCTAGATAAGTAGCAGAAGACTGAGCAAAGTGTTTCATTGAGATTGGCCATGTGTAAATAAGAAGGTTTGGTTAAATAAGTAGAAGAAAAGGAGTTTCATCTAGATAAATGGCAAAACAAAATTCTTTGATCAACAATCTGTGCATTAGATGTATATTACGTCAGTAATTCACTAAGTAATGTACGACATTTATTTTTTTCAAAACACATGTATTCTTATGAGTTTGAATTTGGTGAGACAATCAACCAAAACTTCATTTACACCGCTAAGGAAGGAATGAATGAAGGAAGGAAGGAAGGAAGGAAGGAAGATTAGGTTTAATGTCCTCTAGACATAGAAGTCATTAGAGTCGAAGCACAAGCACGGATTATGTCAAGGGTGGGAAGGAATTCGGTCATTCGGCCGCGCCTTTTCGAAAGGAACCAACCCGCTTTTGCCACAGTGATTTAGGGAAATCATAGAAACCCTATATCTGGATGGCTGGACGCGGATTTGAGCCGTTTTCCTCCTGAATGCGAGTCCATGGTGCTAGCCAGTGCGCCACCTTGCCCAGTCTTACAAGTACTATTTCTCTAGATAATCACCATCGCGTCCTAATGCCTAACGCCAGCGTCGTTTAGGAGCAGGTACTCCCTGTTGGCAAAAGCTCTTGTCCTGTACTGTTAGCCATGTTTTTATTGCGTAGATCAGGCTCTTATCATCTTCAAAGAGTGGCCAGTTTGGAGTAATCTTAAGTGTCCCAAATAGATCGATTCACCATTCTGAGAGCAGTGGCTGTGACAAAGATTTCCCTAACTTGGCGATCATGCAGCTCAGTTTCTGCACCTCATGACGCTTCACATCTTTTGACCCTTCGTCCAACTATACTCCTGTCAACTGCATCTACATCTACATCCATACTCCGCAAGCCACCTGATGATGTGTGGCGGAGGGTACTTTGAGTACCTCTATCGGTTCTCCCTTCTACTCCAGTCTCGTATTGTTCCTGGAAAGAAAGATTGTCTGTATGTCTCTGTGTGGGCTCTAATCTCTCTGATTTTATTCTCATGGTCTCTTCGCGGGATATACGTAGGAGGGAGCGATATACTGCTTGACTCCTCGGTGAAGGTATGTTCTCGAAACTTCAACAAAAGCCCATACCACCGGTGAGCAGTATTCAAGCAGTGAGCGAAGAAGTGTACTGTAACCTACTTCCTTTGTTTTTGGACTGCATTTCCTTAGGATTCTTCCAATGAATTTCAGTCTGGCACCTGCTTTACCGACGATCAACTTTATATGGTCACTCCATTTTAAATCACTCCTAATGCCTACTCCCAGATAATTTATGGAATTAACTGCTTCCAGTTGCTGACCTGCTATATTGTAGCTAAATGATAAAGTATCTTTCTTTCTATCTATTCGCAGCACATTACACTTGTCTACATTGAGATTCAATTGCCATTCCCTGCACCATGCGTCAATTCGTTGCAGATCCTCCTGCATTTCGGTACAATTTTCCATTGTTACAACCTCTCGATATACTACAGCATCATCCGCAAAAAGCCTCAGTGAACTTCCGATGTTATCATCATTACAGCACACTGCTCACAAACATATAAGCATGTCCCCATGTTTTCCGCAACCAAGAATCCAAGTAGACCACGTGTCTTGCATAGCCATTTTGATGCGGATTTGCTCGAAAATTTGCCTTCGCACACACGCAAAAGAAACATCAAATTTGAAGCCCCTGAAATATTAAAATACCGACACCAAGAAGGAGTTGTGCGAGATAAGCGAAGGAGAGGGGAGGAGTGTATCTACATCTGAAAGATAACAACCGTTGAAATTTCGTGCCAATAGCGCTGGTAGCAAATAATGTTTGCTTTAAATGCGATCTGTATTAGTCGTGAGCATCGGCTACCCTTGGGATTTGACGTAGTGAGCTGACGTTACTCAAGAATGCTTCTAAGACGAAGGAGACGCCACTATCAACAGCTCACTGTGTTTGAGCGAGGTCTTGTAATAGGGCTACGAGAAGCTGGATGTTGCTTCCATTATTCTGCAGAAAGGCTTGGCAGGAATGTAGCCACTGTGCATAACTACCGGCAACGGTAGTTACAAGAAGGTACGGTCGCAGGAAGACCGGGCTCCAGACTGCCATGTGCCACTACCGAGAGGGAAGGCCGTCGTGTTCGACATATGGCAGTGTCGCATCATACTGCGTCTGTAACAGCAGTTCGAGCACCAGTTAGTGCCACAGTAACACAAAGAGCTATTACAAATCGGTTATTCCAAGGACAGCACTGAGCTAGACGCTCTGTAGCGTGCATTCCACTGACCCCAAACTACCGCCATTTGTGATATTAGTGGTGTCAAGCGATAGCTCGTTGGAGGGCTGAGCTGAGGTGTTTCGTGGTTCCTGATGAAAGCCAACTGTACAAGAGTGTTACATCTGCAGTCTTGAGAGAAATGCAGGTTGTGAGTCATGGCATGCTCTTTACTGAGTCTTGCAGTGAAATGTCTCAGCAGTTTCTTCTTCTTCTTTTTTGTGTGTGTATGTGTGTGTGTGTGTGTGTGTGTGTGTGTGTGTGTGTGTGTTCAACCCTGAAGTTGGTTTGCAGCAGAGCGACATTCTTCTCTTGTGTTTGCTTTCCTCTTCATTTCCACATATGTGTTACATCCAATGTCATTCATGATCTGTTGCATGTATGATACCCTTAATCGCCCCTGCCGATTCCTTCCCTCAATAGCTCTTTCTGCTATTGTTCCAATGATGTTCTTGTGCCATAGAATGTGCCCTACAAGTTTGTCTCTTCTTGTTTGGATGCGCCTCATCAGGTGTAGCTGCCTGTTATTCTTTAATGTGATGGTTCAAAATGGTTCAAATGGCTCTGAGCACTATGGGACTCAACTGCTGTGGTCATTAGTCCCCTAGAACTTGGAACTACTTAAACCTAACCAACCTAAGGACATCACACACATCCATGCCCGAGGCAGGATTCGAACCTGCGACCGTAGCTTTAATGTGATGATATCTGCCAATCGTATGCCTTACTCTCTGTGATCATTTCAGCATTTGTTGTGTTATGATCTGACTTTATATTCTAATATTATTTCAGAGAGTAGATTTCTAAGCTTTTCTGAGCATGATTGATTGATAGTCCAATTGCAGCTTTCTGTCCAAGCTGATTCTATTTAGTGCACAACATGTTACTGATTGACTCAACTATAATCTTGAAGTGCTATGAACTGTAGTCCCATGGTCACTTGTTCCTTAAATTATTTTGTATTTTATTATTTACACCTCCTAGCTCCAATAGGAATGGGGTCATGGGAAAAAAATGTGCTTCTCAACCCCTGACTAGTAGGTTGCCTGCACAGCGGGTGTGTTGTGTTGGAGTAGTATCAGTCTGCTCTGTAGACCTATTTTACTAGGATCATAGATACAGATGGGTATGGCTGGTGGATGGTTGAGACAGATAGAGAAAGGGATGGACAGAGGGAGGGGGCAGGAGGGACTGGAAAGGGAGAGAGGGAGCTGGAAAGGATGGAGACAGAGAGGGAGGAGGAGAGGAAGCACAGAGAGAGGTGTAGCAGTATGAGATGGATAGGCAGAGTGGGGAGAAAGAGAGGGATAGGGAGAGGGGGCTGGAGGAGATGGATAGTGGATGTGGGGAGGAGGAGGTGGATGTGGAAATAGAGGTATGAGGAAAAGGTCAGAGAGGGAGGGGGAGGAGGAGATGATTAGAGAGAGGCTGGAGCAGAAGATGGACAGAGAGAGGGGGAGGGGAGGGACATGCAGTAGACAGGTGGAAGGTGTAAAAGGGTAGTGAATAGGTGGAAAAGGGAGGGGATGTGTATGTGTGTGTGTGTGTGTGTGTGTGTGTGTGTGTGTGTGTGTGTGTGTGTGTGTGAAGCTGGCCAGAGTGGCCGAGCGGTTCTAGGTGCTACAGTCTGTAATCTCGTGACCACTACAGTTGCAGGTTCGAATCCTGCCTCGGGCATGGATGTGTGTGATGTCCTTAGGTTAGTTAGGCTTAAGTAGTTCTAAGTTCTTGGGGACTGATGACCTCAGAAGTTAAGTCCCATAGTGCTCAGAGCCATTTGTGTGTGTGTGTGTATGTATGTGTGTGCTTGTGCACATGCACACATGTGCATATGACCAGGAGCTTCTCCTCCACCACTGGACCGATTTCAACCAAACATAGTACACATACTCCTTGCTATTGAGAATGAGCACCTTGGAGGTTAGAACTTCATAGCATACATAGGGGTAGAAATATGGGCAAATGTGTTTCCTACTGCTGACATGTAGTCTGCCACCATGACAAGCATATTATGTGGGTACTTTTGGCATTCCTTTCAGTGGCTATATGTGTAACTTGACATGGCAGAAACGAGACAGGGAGGAGAGATGGAAAATGGGACAGAGAAAAGTGGGAGAGGAGATGGACAGAGAGAGGGAGGGGAGGGGATGTACAGAGAGAGAGGGAGTATGGTATGAAAAGAGAGAGAGTGGGGCAGAAAAAATGGATAGGGAGAGAGGTGAGAAGGTGTACAGAGAGTGTGTGGAGAAGGGGATGGACATAGAGAGGAGGAGGAGGAGGAGGAGGAGGAGGAGGAGTGGATTATCACAATGCGAGGAGGAGAATGAGATCGACAGGGAGAGTGGGGAGGAAGGGATGGACAGAGAGAGAAGGGCAGAGAAGATGTCTAGTGAGAGGGGAGAGAGAGATGGTGGAGAGAGGGGGAGGAGGAGATGGACAGAGAGATGGGGGAGGTGGAGGAGATGCAAGAGACTGGTATAATGTGCCATGTGGTAGTGGGCAGGTGGAAAAGGAAGAGGGGGTGGGTCTACATGGACAGAGAGAGGAGGATAAGAATATGGACAGAGGGAGGAGGAGGAAGATATTATCAGAGTGAGGGGTGGAGGATATGGTCTAAAGAGATGGGGTATGAGAAAAAGAGACAGAGTGTCAGGGAGGAGGTGATCGACAAATAGAGGTGGAGGATGTGTTGGACAGAGAGATGGGAGGCGGGGAGCAGAAAGAGAGTTTGACACAGAGGGTGAACGAGGAGACTTTTCAATATATGTGTCAAATGCGTATGTGGGTGAAGCTGTGGGGAAAAGTTGACCACATAAATAAAATATTGGTAGAAATAAAAAAGCTGAGTTTAATTTGTTAATGTGTGGGGCTTTCGCAATCTGTAACAATTTCTGCATGAATGATATCAATGCAGATGGCACTGTAGAGGAGTGATTTGATAAAGAGGTTGTGATAAGTAATGAGAAGGATCATTTCATGAGATTTAGGTGTTATGAGGTGGTTAGGATTGTATCATGAAGAGAAGGGGTAGACTGGAGCCTTGACTTGGAATAGAAGAGGCAGAGTAAGTCATAATTGCTAGGTTAGATCAATCTCAACAATTATTTCATGGTATTGAGCGAGGGGTGAGGAAGTATGAAATTACTATGGGTAAGGGTGTGTGGAGATGCAAACAGGCATGTGGAAACCCCGGAATAATGAAAGGTCAGAATTTCTCATGATAACAAGTACAAAGAGGTGTTGATAGCTGACTTTGTATGAGACATAGGGCAGACAAAGGCATTGCTGGTGTGGAGACTTTAGCAGTTAGTATAAGATGTGGATGGGGGTGGACTAACATATAAGGGCAGCAAGACAGAGTGCATCAAGTTCAGTGATTTGAAAGTACTGGCAAATTCGCTGATCTTTGTCATATTTTCATTGGCGGGTATTGCTTAAAATCCATCCACGCTGATGTTGGTATCTGGTTGGCGTCCATGTAGTGAGAATACAGCAGACCACTGCACGAAGCACCTAAAGGCCACTAGTAGTTGGTTCACGGAAATACTGTGCTCTGAATGAAACCGTCAAGCCGACTGTAAACCAAAAAATATGCCATCGACAGGTTTCAGTGTCGACTGTAGACTGACAGTGCTGTCGGCACAGGTGCGGCACCAGCTGGAGGCCGAGATGAACCGCGCCGCCCTGGAGGAGGAGGAGCTGCAGCAGCGCCTGGACGCTGCACGCCAGCTGGTGGCACAGAGGGAGGCACAGCTGCAGCAGCTGCAGGAGAGGGCCATGTCCAGGCTGCGTGCACCACCCGGACGCAGGCAGGTAGGCTCAGCAGTCCACGAGACCAAAGGTCAGGGCATCGACTCTAGATACATTACGGACAACATGATAAGGCGTTCCAATAATTTACACTACTGGCCATTAAAATTGCTACACCACGAAGATGACGTGCTACAGACGCGAAATTTAACCGACAGGAAGAAGATGCTGTGATATGCAAATGATTAGATTTTCAGAGCATTCACACAAGGTTGGCACCGGTGGCGACACCTACAACGTGCTGACTTGAGGAAAGTCTCCAACCAGTTTCTCATACACAAACAGCTGTTGACCGGCGTTGCCTGGTGAAACGTCGTTGTTTTGGTGCCTCGTGTAAGGAAGAGAAATGCGTCGCATCACGTTTCCGACTTTGACAAAAGTCGTATTGCAGCCTATCGCTATTGCGGTTTATCATATCGTATCGCGACATTGCTGCTCGCGTTGGTCGAGATCCAATGACTGTTAGCAGAATATGGAATCGAAGGGTTCAGGAGGGTAATATAACGCCGTGCGGGATCCCAATGGCCTCGTATCACTAGCAGTCCTCGTATCACTATCAGTCGAGATGACAGGCATCTTATCCGCATGGCTGTAACGGATAGTGCAGCCACGTCTCGATCCCTGAGTCAACAGATGGGGACGTTTGCAAGACAATAACCATCTGCACGAACAGTTCGACGACGTTTGCAGCAGCATGGACTATCAGCTCGGAGACCATGGCTGCCAGACTGGCGTATCACCCGGCGTGATGGTATGGGGTGCTATTGGTTACACGTCTCGGTCATCTCTTGTTCGCGTTGATGGCACTTTGAACAGTTGACGTTACATTGCAGATGTGTTACGACTCGTGGCTCTACCCTTCATTCGATCCCTGCGAAATTCTACATTTCAGCAGGATAATGCACGACCGCATGCTGCAGGTCCTGTACGGGCCTTTCTGGATACAGGAAATGTTCGACTGCTGCCCTGGCCAGCACATTCTCCAGATCTCTCACCAACTGAAAACGTCTGGTCAATGGCGGCCGAGCAACTGGCTCGTCACAATACTCCAGTCACTACTCTTGATGAACTGTGGTATCGTGTTGAAGCTGCATGGGCAGCTGTACCTGTACACACCATCCAAGCTCTGTTTCACTCAATCCCCAGGCGTACCAAGGCCGTTTTTACGTCCAGAGGTGGTTGTTCTGGGTACTGATTTCTCAGGATCTATGCACCCAAATTGCTTGACAATGTAATGACATGTCAGTTCTAGCAATTATATTTGTCAAATGAATACCCGTTTATCATCTGCATATCTTCTTGATGTAGCAATTTTAATGGCCAGTTGTTATTAATCAGTTTCTTGAACTCCCTGAGTAATCTTCAGCGTTCTTCTGTAGCACCACACTTCAGAAGCTTCTATTTGCTTGTTGTTTATTATGATTATCATCCACATTTCACTTCCTTAGAAGGTCGCACTCTACACAAGTGCCTTAAGAAAAAGTGTTCTAACACTTACATTTATATCTGATGTTAAAACCGTTCTCTCTTTCAGAAACGCTTTTCTTGCTATCGCCAATCTGCAGTTTATACCCTTTCTTCTCCTGCCATCATTAGTGATTCTGATGCGCATGTACAAAGACTCCTCTACTATTTTAAAGTATCATTTCCTAATATAGTTCTCTCAAGGTAAACTGACTTCATACGACCACACTCGAACACGTCTGTCTTACTTTTGTTTTGTTCAACTTGTAACATTTGTCAAGTCGTTTCTATTGCTCTATGAAGTCTTTTTTCATCTCTGGTGAAGTTACAATGCAACAGGAAATATTTAATTTTTAAATATTCTACCGAATAGTTTACACACTTTCCAAATTTCTCCTCTGTTTTCTTCAGTGCTTGCTCTGTATCCGTACCATTGATAGTGGTGTGCCCAAGAAGATCCCAGCAGCAACGCTACGCACAGGGGTGGCACCACGTGCTCTTTTTGGACGACTCCTGGCTCCATGTACAGCATCATTATGCATGTCTCCACGTGGGGAGGCTCGAAGGAAAATAAACATTGCCAGATTGCATTCCTCATCGTCATACTGACCCAGCGTTTGCCTCGACTGTAGGAAATACCATTCAGTGTGCAACATGATCACCGCTGGTTCTCACAGCTGATAATCTGTACAGCAGACATTACATTTGTGTTGTATTAAGGTCAGTAATTGTACCGTATCTTCACATGAAGTTATGTTTCAATAAGACAACACTAGGCTTCAGACTGCCTGTGCTGTCCTGGCCTAGCCAAGCATGAGACAGAGGTTGTTGAACTGTTGCACTGGCCGAAACGATCACCAGAGCTACCAACCACAGAAAATATCTAATCATAGGTTGGCGGGAGACTAGCTCCTCACCACTCACCGTCACGACGACTCGGGAGCTGCGGCATAGCGGTGAAGCAGCACAGGACAACGACCCATGTCTCATAAGCTGCGACACGCTCGCGAGTGTAGAACAAATTTCTTTTATTATTTTCGTCTACAATAAGAAAATAGTTAGGTCCTTAGACTACCGGTTTCAATTAGAGGTGACCATCTTCAGAATTGCAACAAAACTTGTGAAAAAAACAATAAAATAGGTGATGATGATAATTATTACTAACATATATGTAGAAAAGGCCCTCTAAAATATAACAGAGCACACCTGTTTTAAAACATGTCTTAACATAATGAAGTCCTAATACAATGAATCCATAGTCATGTAGTCATAAGATACACACAAAATCGACATATCGTCGTCGCACATACACTCCTGGAAATGGAAAAAAGAACACATTGACACCGGTGTGTCAGACCCACCATACTTGCTCCGGACACTGCGAGAGGGCTGTACAAGCAATGATCACACGCACGGCACAGCGGACACACCAGGAACCGCGGTGTTGGCCGTCGAATGGCGCTAGTTGCGCAGCATTTGTGCACCGCCGCCGTCAGTGTCAGCCAGTTTGCCGTGACATACGGAGCTCCATCGCAGTCTTTAACACTGGTAGCATGCCGCGACAGCGTGGACGTGAACCGTATGTGCAGTTGACGGACTTTGAGCGAGGGCGTATAGTGGGCATGCGGGAGGCCGGGTGGACGTACCGCCGAATTGCTCAACACGTGGGGCGTGAGGTCTCCACAGTACATCGATGTTGTCGCCAGTGGTCGGCGGAAGGTGCACGTGACCGTCGACCTGGGACCGGACCGCAGCGACGCACGGATGCACGCCAAGACCGTAGGATCCTACGCAGTGCCGTAGGGGACTGCACCGCCACTTCCCAGCAAATTAGGGACACTGTTGCTCCTGGGGTATCGGCGAGGACCATTCGCAACCATCTCCATGAAGCTGGGCTACGGTCCCGCACACCGTTAGGCCGTCTTCCGCTCACGCCCCAACACCGTGCAGCCCGCCTCCAGTGGTGTCGCGACAGGCGTGAATGGAGGGACGAATGGAGACGTGTCGTCTTCAGCGATGAGAGTCGCTTCTGCCTTGGTGCCAATGATGGTCGTATGCGTGTTTGGCGCCGTGCAGGTGAGCGCCACAATCAGGACTGCATACGACCGAGGCACACAGGGCCAACACCCGGCATCATGGTGTGGGGAGCGATCTCCTACACTGGCCATACACCACTGGTGATCGTCGAGGGGACACTGAATAGTGCACGGTACATCCAAACCGTCATCGAACCCATCGTTCTACCATTCCTAGACCGGCAAGGGAACTTGCTGTTCCAACAGGACAATGCACGTCCGCATGTATCCCGTGCCACCCAACGTGCTCTAGAAGGTGTAAGTCAACTACCCTGGCCAGCAAGATCTCCGGATCTGTCCCCCATTGAGCATGTTTGGGACTGGATGAAGCGTCGTCTCACGCGGTCTGCACGTCCAGCACGAACGCTGGTCCAACTGAGGCGCCAGGTGGAAATGGCATGGCAAGCCGTTCCACAGGACTACATCCAGCATCTCTACGATCGTCTCCATGGGAGAATAGCAGCCTGCATTGCTGCGAAAGGTGGATATACACTGTACTAGTGCCGACATTGTGCATGCTCTGTTGCCTGTGTCTATGTGCCTGTGGTTCTGTCAGTGTGATCATGTGATGTATCCGACCCCAGGAATGTGTCAATAAAGTTTCCCCTTCCTGGGACAATGATTTCACGGTGTTCTTACTTCAATTTCCAGGAGTGTATTTAAAATGTGGTATATGCTAGTCTTCAGTATAGGCGGAATCATCTCGTTAACAGTGCTATTGTTCATAACAAAATACGCTACAGTAGTCACGAAATTTTTGTCTCACAAGCTCATCAGATGTCGCTATGGCCCACATGTATTCGTCGATATATAATTGTACAAAGTGCAATGATAACAAGAATACAATAGATAAAGTCTAAGGTCGGCTTACCAGATATAGAAGTTATTACAGTGGTAAAATGCAATAAATTAAAACCAAGACTAAAGTTAAATTTAGATTGTTAAAAGAAAATAAACAATTGTTTAAGTGATGACACGTAATTCCGGGACGCTCTTGTGGCGATGTAAGACAAAAATTTAATGAAGTACATAAGGACAAACATACGGAGCTAAAAGAATAATATAAAAATGATAAAATAAGTAGGGGAAGAAGCCCAGGGGTTGAAACAACAGACCATAGTAAGCAATCAGGGCACTGTTTTGGCATCGCCGCCAGAATGTCACATAGACGAGAAGTCCTTGCGACACGCCGTTTCAAGAAAGGAACGACCAAACACCGTATCAGTCACTTAATAACATTACCTAGTTAATAAACTGTATTAAAAACTGAGAAGGGCGAAATCAACACATGAGTGTAGACTGGGACACTCAGATGTTTAGGACGGGTTGTAGGGACAGAGCATCGAGTGACATTATACTGAGTGCACTATCCGAAAATTACCTCGAGCAATTAAACAGAGAACCGACTCGTGGAGATAACATCTTGGACCTACTGATAACAAGCAGACCCGAACTTTTCGACTCTGTATGTACAGAACAGGAAATCAGTGATCATAAGACCGTTGCAGCATCCCTGAATATGGAAGTTAGTAGGAATATAAAAAAAGGGAGGAAGGTTTATCTGTTTAGCAAGAGTAATAAAAGGCAGATTTCAGACTACCTAACAGATCAAAACGAAAATTTCTGTTCCGACACTGACAATGTTGAGCGTTTATGGAAAAAGTTCAAGGCAATCGTAAAATGCGTTTTAGACAGGTACGTGCCGAGTAAAACTGTGAGGGACGGGAAAAACCCACCGTGGTACAACAACAAAGTTAGCAAACTACTGCGAAAGCAAAGAGAACCTCACTCTAAGTTTAAACGCAGCCAAAACCTCTCAGACAAACAGAAGCTAAACGATGTCAAAGTTAGCATAAGGAGGGCTATGCGTGAAGCGTTCAGTGAATTCGAAAGTAAAATTCTATGTACCGACTTGACAGAAAATCCTAGGAAGTTCTGGTCTTACGTTAAATCAGTAAGTGGCTCGAAACAGCATATCGGGACACTCCGGGATGATGAAGGCATTGAAACAGAGGATGACACGCGTAAAGCTGAAATACTAAACACCTTTTTCCAAAGCTGTTTCACAGAGGAAGACCGCATTGCAGTTCCTTCTCTAAATCCTCGCACAAACGAAAAAATGGCTGACATCGAAATAAGTGTCCAAGGAATAGAAAAGCAACTGAAATCACTCAATAGAGGAAAGTCCACTGGACCTGACGGGATACCAATTCGATTCTACACAGAGTACGCGAAAGAACTTGCCCCCCTTCTAGCAGCCGTGTACCGCAAGTCTCTAGAGGAACGGAAGGTTCCAAATGATTGGAAAAGAGCACAGGTAGTCCCAGTCTTCAAGAAGGGTCGTCGAGCAGATGCGCAAAACTATAGACCTATATCTCTGACGTCGATCTGTTCTAGAATTTTAGAACATATTTTTTGCTCGAGTATCATGTCGTTTTTGGAAACCCAGAATCTACTCTGTAGGAATCAACATGGATTCCGGAAACAGCGATCGTGTGAGACCCAACTCGCTTTATTTGCTCATGAGACCCAGAAAATATTAGATACAGGCTCCCAGGTAGATGCTATTTTTCTTGACTTCCGGAAGGCGTTCGATACAGTTTCGCGCTGTCGCCTGATAAACAAAGTAAGAGCCTACGGAATATCAGACCAGCTGTGTGGCTGGATTGAAGAGTTTTTAGCAAACAGAACACAGCATGTTGTTATCAATGGAGAGATGTCTACAGACGTTAAGGTAACCTCTGGCGTGCCACAGGGGAGTGTTATGGGACCATTGCTTTTCACAATATATATAAATGACCTAGTAGATAGTGTCGGAAGTTCCATGCGGCTTTTCGCGGATGATGCTGTAGTATACAGAGAAGTTGCAGCATTAGAAAATTGTAGCGAAATGCAGGAAGATCTGCAGCGGATAGGCACTTGGTGCAGGGAGTGGCAACTGACCCTTAACATAGACAAATGTAATGTATTGCGAATACATAGAAAGAAGGATCCATTATTGTATGATTATATGATAGCGGAACAAACACTGGTAGCAGTTACTTCTGTAAAATATCTGGGAGTATGCGTGCGGAACGATTTGAAGTGGAATGATCATATAAAATTAATTGTTGGTAAGGCGGGTACCAGGTTGAGATTCATTGGGAGAGTCCTTAGAAAATGTAGTCCATCAACAAAGGAGGTGGCTTACAAAACACTCGTTCGACCTATACTTGAGTATTGCTCATCAGTGTGGGATCCGTACCAGATCGGGTTGACGGAGGAGATAGAGAAGATCCAAAGAAGAGCGGCGCGTTTCGTCACAGGGTTATTTGGTAACCGTGATAGCGTTACGGAGATGTTTAACAAACTCAAGTGGCAGACTCTGCAAGAGAGGCGCTCTGCATCGCGGTGTAGCTTGCTCGCCAGGTTTCGAGAGGGTGCGCTTCTGGATGAGATATCGAATATATTGCTTCCCCCTACTTATACCTCCCGAGGAGATCACGAATGTAAAATTAGAGAGCTTAGAGCGCGCACGGAGGCTTTCAGACAGTCGTCCTTCCCGCGAACCATACGCGACTGGAACAGGAAAGGGAGGTAGTGATAACGGCACGTAAAGTGCCCTCCGCCACACACCGTTGGGTGGCTTGCGGAGTACAAATGTAAATGTGAATGTAAATGTAAATGAGTAATACGCTTACTGTAAGAACTTAAAAGCAATTACACTACTGGCCATTAAAATTGCTACACCAGGAAGTGTGACGTGCTACAGACGCGAAATGAAACCGACAGGAAGAAGATGCTGTGATATGCAAATGATTAGCTTTTCAGAGCATTTACACAAGGTTGGCGCCGGTGGCGATACCTACAACGTGCTGACATGAGAAAAGTTTCCAACCGATTTCTCATATACAAACAGCATTTGACCGGCGTTGCCCGGTTAAACGTTGTTGTGATGCCTCGTGTAAGGAGGACAAATGCGTATCATCACGTTTCCGTCTTTGATAAAGGTCAGATTGTAGCCTATCGCGATTGCGGTTTATCGTATCGCTACATTGCTACTCGCATTGGTCGAGATCCAATGACTGTTAGCAGATTATGGAATCGGTGGGTTCAGGAGGGTAACACGGAACGCCGTGCTGGACCCCAACGGCCTCGAATCACTAACAGTCGAGATGACAGGCATCCTATCCGCATGGCTGTAACGGATCGTGGAGCCACGTCTCGATCCCTGAGTCAACAGATGGGGACGTTTGCAAGACAACAACCATCTGCACGAACAGTTCGACGACAGTTTGCAGCAGCATGCACTATCAGCTCGGAGACCATGGCTGCGGTTACCCTTGACGCTGCATCACAGACAGGAGCGCCTGTGATGGTGTACTCAACGACGAAACTGGGTGCACGAATGGCAAAACATCATTTTTCGGATGAATCCAGGTTCTGTTTACAGCATCATGATAGTCGCATCCGCGTTTGGCGACATCGCGGTGAACGCACATTGGAAGCGTGTATCCGTCATCGCCATACTGGCGTATCACCCGGCGTGATGGTATGGGGTGCCATTGGTTACACGTCTCGGCCACCTCTTGTTCCCATTGACGGCACTTTGAACAGTGTACGCTACATTTCAGATGTGTTACAACCCGTGGCCTTACGCTTCATTCGATCCCTGCGAAACCCTACATTTCAGCAGGATAGTGCACGACCGCATGGTGCAGGTTCTTTAGGGGCCTTTCTGGATACAGGAAATGTTCGACTGCTGCCCTGGCCAGCACATACTCCAGATCTCTCACCAGTTCAAAACATCTGGTCAATGGTGGCCGATCAGCTGGCTTGTCACAATATGCCAGTCACTACTCTTGATGAACTGTCGTATAGTGTTGATGCTGCATGGGCAGCTGTACCTGTACACAGCATCCAAGCTCTGTTTGACTCAATGCCCAGGCATATCAAGACCGTTATTACGGCCAGAGGTGGTTGTTCTGGATACTGATTTCTCAGGATCTATGCACCCAAATTTCGTGAAAATGTAATCACATGTCAGTTCTAGTGTAATATATTTGTCCAGTGAATACCCGTTTATCATCTGCATTTCTTCTTGGTGTAGCAATTTTAATGGCCAGTAGTGTATATCTGGTCTTTGTCTCTACCTAGTATAGAGTGGATTACAGATTAGCTTTTATTTCCTTACACTGAACGTACACCTACCGATTGCGACTGGCAGGGCTGTGACCATTCTCGACGCGTCATTTGGCAGGAGGCGGAGCGGATGCTGAAGCGCGTATGGCCACAGCTACAGCGACTGTGCAAGGAGCGCCTGTTGCACTCGCGCGCCAAGCACGAAGTGGAAAGTGCCAGACAGCAGGTGGCCGAACTGGACGTGTTCGGGCCGCAGCGCACTCTAGCGGCCTACGAAGAGATGGAGGCCAATGCCGCTAAGCTAGCGGAGCGCGAACAGGAGCGCGCGGAACAGCTGTACACTCTGGGCAGCGTCGCCGAGCGGGACCTGCAGCAGGCGGCACACCTGGAAGACACTCTCCTGGGCATTCGCCAGACCATACTCGAAGCGCGTCGCAGGGACGTGCAGGCCTCCGTGGTCCTGAGAATGGTGCGTAGCACACAGCTATAGCAAATACAGAGGGGTCAAAAAAAGTGTATCCACTGTTTAAAAGTCCATAACTTGCAAACTAATTGACGGAGTTGCCTCATTTTTGGTGAAAGTGTAGCTCAAAGTCCAACTTAAAGATATCACTGTAGGTGTTCGAAATGGTCGCCATTAACATCTGATAGGTGGCGTGCCTTTAGATGCACACAGTGACTTGTCCCCTCTCATATTTATATCTTACTCTAATTCGATTTGGGGAAGTATGGCCGAGTATTGTCATCACAAGGCTATTATTGAGAACTCAGATGATATGAATATTTTCGTCTCTAATTGCATATGGTGAAAAGTTGCTATTGCTTCACACGTGGACTTCCCATGCAGCATCGCTCATCACCCAGGTGGTCTGCTGACAGGCGGGTTCTGCTGGTCTTGAAATGGTTATGCTGACGGGTGTGAGGGAGTCGAGTGGATGCTTTCCAGACGCCGACATTGTCATAAGAGCGGGGGCGACATGCCCACAGGGGCCTGAAGGAGCGGCTGGAGCTAGAGATTCCGTTACTTAGTGAAGACACTTTCTGACGGGCTACCAGCAAGGCGTGGTAATGACTTGTGTTCCCAGGCAGTCTTGGCGGGCAAATTCCCGCGTTTTCTGCAAAATCACAACTGTGATTGACTTGCTCAGGGGATAGGTCCATGACGTAGCAAAATTGGCGCAGAAATCGCAGCCAAGTATCTCCATTAGTGGAACAATAGAGTGGAATTTTCCACCGGTTTTCGAGTTACTGATTGGCACGTTTTAACCACGGCCACTGTTGTGGGGGCGGGAATGTTCTGTGTTCGGCTTGTACGGGTGCTCTTGGTAGTGTCGAGTCTCTCCTTTCCGTTGGAGTAGGTTACAAGAATGAGCTGTCGCTGCTCTGGACAGCCTGACTTCCGTTGACTGTCTAATATACTTTCATTTAATTGTAACTGTTTGACGAAGTTGCTGAAATTTCGACTTCAACGTAACTTTCCGAGTACAGTTGGCAATTGAGCGTTCTGCGTACAAGCGGCCTATGTTGTCTGTCTTGAGCAGTTTTGGCTATAGTTGACTGTATCGGAGTTACTGTGTGACTTCGCTTGTTACAAATCAATCACTGTATCGTCAGTGCCGGCCGCGGTGGTCTAGCGGTTCTAGGCGAGCAGTCCGGAACCGCGCGACTGCTACGGTCGCAGGTTCGAATCCTGCCTCGGGCATGGATGTGTGTGTTGTCCTTAGGTTAGTTAGGTTTAAGTAGTTCTAAGTTCTAGGGGACTGATGACCACAGTAGTTAAGTCCCATAGTGCTCAGAGCCACTGTATCGTCAGTGATTGTGGAGCGAGCCTTCTTCGTTTCCCTCAGAGGTGCATTTGTGTTGCTAGGAAGTCTTTAGTCTGAAACAACCAGACCAGGATAATTTGTTTTGGGCTATACTCGCGACATTATCATCACCACGATGGGACGTCGAAGCAGTCAGCCATCGCCTCTGGTATGTCAGATTGTGTCCTTGCAGTTAAGAACACAACTTGGTAATGTATGTCCGCAGCACCTGCAGATTACGGAATTTTGCTATGTCACAATCAGAGCGCAGCAGAGCGCGCCTGTTCCCATCTTTTCTAACGTGGTTCTGTCTTTGGTGTTCATTGTCTGAGTTCTCACTACTGTAGCAGTAATTAATGTTGGGTTGGCTCGGTGTTTCTCTTAAGATTTGAGTTGCAAGGAATTGGCTTCACATACCACTTAGTCATAAGTGTCACAATCTAGTTTATGGACAACTTCACCTTCACAGCATTTATTTGAGTATCCAATTTGATGTATTGTAAATGTTTCATGTGTTTTGTTTATTATTTTGAGTTTAGTCACAATAAATCAAATTGTTATTTTGGACAGAACTTTGATTCTGTTGATCGGTAGTGCAACCCTTTCATTTTTCACTACGTTAATGAAACTTTCCTTTATCAAATTAATTTCTATGAAATTAAATTACTGCAGGTGTCAAACTCTTTTCTACTCCCTTTGCAGGGTCGAGTACAGTCAGTTCGCGTTTCTTCTTAATCCATGTGCAACAGCAAAAGTCGGAATTATAAAAGAGGGGGCTTAGAGCATCATTTCCAATGAAGATTCTAGAAGAATTTAGTGTTAAATACACTGCTAGCCCAGGCACCTCGCACATCCACACACAAACGATGTCGCCGAACTGCAGCATTAACTACTGACTGCAACGTGTTCAGTTGGATATTTGCACATGAATGTACGACGGATTCTCGAAGTTCATCTAATGTGCGTGGCTTTTATCGATAAACGACGTCCTTTAGTGTTCCCCACAGGTAAAGGTCCAGAGGAGTTAGGTCTGGGGAACGTGGTGGATACTCCACAGCACCTCTATGCCCTATCCACCTTCCTGGTAGATTTTCGTCGAGATACGCCCTAACACAATTTTGGTAGTGGGCTGGGGCACCATCTTGTTGAAAGTAAACTCTTCCGTCTCCATACAAGTCTCGCATGGCAGGTAAAATGGATGTCTGGGGCTTCTGAAGGTACACCTCACCAGTAACTGCGCCGTCAAAGAAGAATGGCCCAATCAAATCCCGGTAAGACAACCCACACCACTCATGTACTCCTGGCAAATTCACGACTTCATGGACGTTCGGATTTTCGACGGCCCAGTAGATGCAATTGTGGCGATTTACTGTACCATTGAGTTTGAATTGTGCCGCATCAGACCACACAATCATCTCTGCAAACTCTTCATCATTGCGCACCATGTTAGTAAACCACTTGCAGTACTCCATTCTACGATCTGGGACGTCCTCGTTCATGGCGGGTAGCAATCGTGGGATGTAGTACATCCACTTTGCTGTCTTCAAAATTCGCCGAACACTTCAGCGACTCACTCCAGCTTCACAGGCACGCTGTCTCACAGACTTCTGTGGTGAGCGAGTGAATTGTGACACACGACGAGAGTTAGCTGGACTTGTTACTGTTTCAGGTCGTCCAGATCGTCGTTTGTGTACATCTTTAACACAGCCTTCGGCTTCAAATTTGTCTCGAATGCAACGAACCGTTAAATGTGTCGGTGGCTCTGTTCGATACTAATTTCGCCATTGCCGTTGAACCTCATTAATGTTTTAGTACTTAGAAAAATACCACTTCAAAACTGACTTCCTTTCATCGAATGTAAGCCTTGAGCCAGCCATGTTTACTCGCGTAACTAGGTGCAACTGAGAACAGAAGACTGACTATCTGGCGACTGTCATCTGACAAAACAAAACAACGCAATACAACGCTTGTGTGGCTATTGCCGGAACTACAAACTATTACACTACCAAAGATGAGACAACTCCGTCAGTTAGTTTGCCAGTTGTGGACTTTTAAACAGTGGATACATTTTTTTGGACCCCTCTGTATGTTTACCAAATATTTGACCATGTACGGTGTTGTTTGACGTGTTTGTCAAACAGAGCGTGTTTGACTGAAATTTTGATTGACAGAAAATTTGACATGATGGCGGATATTGTTTGTGTTAATGTTTCGCCGCAAATGATTGGTGCTAAATACTTTTATTACAATTTATCTCACTGTATCGTGAGTTTCCACAACTATGGTAACTACGATCAAGGATAAAAAAACACAGTGGCAATTAGCAAACTTTGAATTCTTTTGTGTTTGGTAATGAACTACAGTTTCAAATATTGAAATATATTTCTGAAGCTCAATTTAACTGCAGTAGTTACAGATGAACTATTTAAAGCAACATATGAAAATTTGTGCTGGACCCGGACTCAGGTCCGGATTTCTGCTGTTCACGAACAGTCGCTTGTCACTTTTTTGCTATTGTCCGAAAAAGAGGGGTCAGGTGCAAAGTGGACAATGGATGCACCATGTCCCGCTACCGATCTCAGATTAAGAAGAGTGGAGGGCATAGGATCCAAGAGGGGAAAAATGCATCAAGTAAAAGGTGGAAAGATTATTTTCGTACCAGTACCAACTTGTTGCAAAAGTTCGTGCTACAGCATGCCTCATAAAGCCGAGGGGAAGGCAAATGAAACCGAGTCCTTGGCGGCTGCCAAACAGGAAGAAAATCAAAAGAGGTCGTCTTGTTATGATGTGAGGACGCTCCATGGGGCTACTTTCTGGAGATTAACGATTCATGTCTTCTCTTTTGCAATGTGGTCGTCGTTAGTACTTTGTTCCTAACACGAAGAGTTCATGGTTCAACTTCTATTCTCGTAGATAATCCAGCTGCGAGGTAGGTTATGGGACGTCCTCCAGAGAAATTCTGAGAAATATTGCTGGCGCTGGCATTGTGTACAGTCGCACAGTGTCGATCATTTAAATAATGCCAAAAATAAAGGACTGTCTTCTCACCATCATCGAATATATACTCTACGGCGTGGCCTCATATCTATGTTACAGAGTTCGTTTATGCTCTCAAAAAGTACCCCACATCCAATTGTCTGGTTTGAAGTGATGCGTGTGAGGAAAGCTAAAATATGGCATACTAAATGCCAAACATCCTTCGCCGATCTGCAGAGAAGGTGATGGTCATCCGTATCCATCATTCCACAGTCGATACTTTACATAGAGCCTGAGAAGATAATTGGATGTAAGCAAGACTGGATACCTCCCTTCTGTTACCTGTTGTGTATCAAGTGGACTTCAGCACATGAGTGGAGGCGCTCAGTACCTGTGGCACAACACCCCACCCTATATAGGAGTAAATCCTTTTAGTCACATTCGATGTCATGCCCAGTTGCAGATTAGTGTGTAAAGTTCTCGGCAGTGTCAAGTGTGTGGACAATAGTGAGACGTTGATGTAAGTTATTTCAAGGAAGAATTGGCCAATGTAGAAGAACGGCACTGGAATGTCTGACGACAGCACTGGGGAAGAGGGAGCAATCGGCACAAAGGCCTCCAGCAGTAGCCTTCTAAGGCAAGTCAGACCACGTCGCCACATCTTCATGTGAGAGCTTACAAACAGGGCCTTTGCTCTCTTCTGAAGATGAAAAAGGTCGGAGCTCCCTCTGTCTCTCGGGAGGGTGAGGAACATCTTTCAGATCTTAAACAGCATTCCAGTGCTGACAGAAGATCCCAAAGCCACCAGCAGGCCAGTGATGGAGGGATCAGAACCGTCTACTCAACATAGGGAATGCATGACGCCAAAATGAGGTTGTCGTATTGCGTCCATTGAAGGATGTCTAGAGTCCTACGACTGTGATCAGTTAGCCTTTTTTTTTCTTTATTGTGATTTCATTCCCCTGCCTCATATGGGCAGGGGAGGGCTGTCAGTGGCACAATCCGCCGCTCTTCCGCAGAGTGACATGACAACTTAAAATAAGAATAAAATGTTACATACATAAGGTGATAAAAAAGGGGAACATAAAACAGTGTAATGGGAGAAAATGGAGGTAAAAATACACTGACATGGAGACGTTCATGGGGGACAGTTAAAAAAGTCACCAGAAAGTTAAAGAAAAACAGCTGGCGATTCTTAAAGCACAGAGAAGTCACTGAATGGACATGCACAGGTTAAAAGTCGGCCACAATACTAAAAACACTCCAGAACAACACACTTAAAACCCACTTGGAGCACACACAACGAAGAATAAAACTGCCAGGTGGGACCTGCCGACGGAAAGGTCAGAGAGGATGGAAAAGCAGGGGAAGCGGCGGGATGAAGAGAGTAGGGGCGTCAGCGGGTACACAAAGAGGCAGGAGACATGTGGGGTGGTAGATGAACAGGGAAGACAGGGCAGGAGAGAGTGCAGAGACACTGAAAGGGGGCACAAGAGAGGGAGGGGGATTTGGAGGGGGAAGCCGGTCAGGAGGAGGGAGGGGGAGGAGAGGGAGCCCTGAGGAGGAGGCAGGAAGATGGGGTTAGAGTTGGTAGGAAGGGTAGCTGTCAGGGGGAAGCTCATCTTCCTGGAGGGGTAGATGGTGGAAGATGCGTTGGGAAAGGAGATGGAGGGTGTGGAGATGGAGAGAGGGTGGGACACAATGGTAAAGGCGCGGCAACTGGTTGGGGGTGGAGTAGAAGGGAGATACCAGGGGGTGAGGAGGATCAAGGCGGCGGACAATATATAGTGTGCGGATGTGTTCAAGGAAAAGGGGAAGGTGGGGGAATGGGATGAAGTCATAGAGGATGCGCGTGGGGGACGAAAGGTGGACACGGAAGGCTAGGCGGAGCACATGGAGTTCGAGGATTTGGAGGGCTTTATAGAACCGGGGACGGGCGGAAATCCAAGCTACGCTGGCATAACAGAGGATGGGGCGGATCAAGGATTTGCAGGTGTGAGGGATGGTGGAAGGATGCAGACCCCACGTCCAGTCGGAGTTTCAGGAGACAGAGGTGGTTGTGAGCTTTGTTTTGGATGGTAAGGAGATGAGGAGTCAAGGTGAGGTGGCGGTCGAGTGTGAGGCCAAGGTATTTGAGGGTAGGAGTGAGGTGGATAGGACGGCCATAAATGGTGTGGTAGAAATCATAGAGGCGGAAGGAGCGGGTGGTGTGGCCTATGATGATGGCCTGGGTCTTGGAGGGATTGATACAGAGGAACCACTGGTTGCACCAAGAGGTGAATTGGTCAGTGTGGGTTTGTAGGGTACATTGGGACCGTTGAAGAGTAGGATAAAGGGTTAGGAAGGCGGTGTCATTCAGTCAGCCCTGCTCTGATCTAGGTTAATAGACACCTGCGGTTGAAGGCTATCGAGCACCAATATCAGTTGTGAAGTCAATTCCCAAGTAATTGTATCGGCTACTCATAGCAGAGGGTGACGCACCCATCGCGCGGCCTCTTACCTACAGGGTGGTCCATTGATAGTGACTGGGACAAATATCTCACGAAATAAGCATCAAACGAAAATACTACAAAGAACGAAACTTGTCTAGCTTGAAAGGGGAAACCAGATGGCGCTATAGTTGGCCCGCTAGATTGCGCTGCTATAGGTAAAACGGATATCAACTGCGTTTTTTTAAATAGGAACCTCCATTTTTATTACATATTCGTGTATTACGTAAAGAAATATGAATGTTTTAGTTGGACCACTTTTTTCGCTTTGTGATAGACGGCGCTATAATAGTCACAAACGTATAAGTACGTGATATCACGTAACATTCCGCCAGTGCGGACGGTATTTCCTTCGTGATACATTACCCGTGTTAAAATGGACCTTTTACCAACTGTGGAAAAGGTCGAAATCGTGTTGATGTATGGCTATTGTGATCAAAATGCCCAACGGGCGTGTGCTATGGATGCTGCTCCGTATCCTGGACGACATCATCCAAGTGTTCGGAACGTTCGCCGGTTAGTTACATTATTTAAGGAAGCAGAAAGTGTTCAGCCAGATGTGAAACGTCAACCGCGACCTGCAACAAATGATGATGCCCAAGTAGGTGTTTTAGCTGCTGTCGTGACTAATCCGTACATCAGTAGCAGACAAATTGCGCGAGAATCGGGAATCTCAAAAACGTCGGTGTTGAGAATGCTACATCAACATCGATTGCACCCGTACCACATTTCTATGCACCAGGAATTGCACGGCGACGACTTTGAACGTCGTGTACAGTTCTGCCACTGGGCACAAGAGAAATTACGCGACGATGACAGATTTTTTGCACCTGTTCTGTTTAGCGACGAAGCATCATTCACCAACAGTGGTAACGTAAACCGGCATAATATGCACTATTGGACAACGTAAAATCCACGATGGCTGCGAAAAGTGGAACACCAGCGACCTTGGCGGGTTAATGTATGGTGCGGCATTATGGGAGGAAGGATAAATGGCCCCCATTTTATCGATGGCAATCTAAATGGTGCAGTGTATGCTGATTTCCGACGTAATGTTCTACCGATGTTACTACAAGATGTTTCACTGCATGACAGAATGGCGATGTACTTCCAATATGATGGATGTGCGGCACATAGCTCGCGTGCGGTTGAAGCGGTATTGAATAGCATATTTCATGACAGGTGGATTGGTCGTCGAAGCACGTTCACCGGATCTGACGTCCCCGGATTTCTTTCTGTGGGGAAAGTTGAAGGATATTTGCTATCGTGATCCACCGACAACGCCTGACAACATGCGTCAGCGCATTGTCAGTACATGTGCGAACATTACGGAAGGCGAACTACTCGCTGTTGAGAGGAATGCCGTTACACGTATTGCCAAATGCGTTGGGGTTGATGGACATCATATTGAGCATTTATTGCATTAATGTGGTATTCACAGGTAATCACGCTGTAACAGCATGCGTTCTCAGAAATGATAAGTTCACAAAGGTACATGTATCACATTGGAACAACCGAAATAAAATGTTCAAACGTACCTACGTTCTGTATATTAATTTAAAAAAATCTACCTGTTACCAATTGTGAGCTATATGTTTGTGACTATTACAGCGCCATCTATTACAAAGCGAAAAAGTGGTCAAAAAAAAACATTCATATTTATTTACATACTACACGAATATATAATAAAAATGGGGGTTCCTATTTTTAAAAAAAACGCATTTGATATTCGTTTGACCTATGGCAGCGCCATCTAGCGGGCCAACCATAGCGCCATCTGGTTTCCCCCTTCAAGCTAGACAAGTTTCGTACTTTGTAGTTTTTTCGTTTGACGCTTATTTCGTGCGATATTTGTCCCGTCCACGCTCAATGGACCACCCTGTATAGACAGAACATGCGATTTTTGGACGTTGAGACTACTGTCCTATGCTGCGCTACAGGTCGTCATCCACGTCAATGCTGCATAGGCATCATCACCGCCACGAAGGCAAAGTACCAGATCTTTGGCATAAGCAGTGCAGCAAAAAGTATGTCCGCCTAGTGTCACCCTTCCTAGGCGTTGTCGGAGGGTCAGAGGTCACACAGAAATGGTTCCAAAGTGAAGGCATACAGTATCGCTAATATAGGACATCACTGACTCACTGACGGTCGGACGAGAATCCGCAGCGTGATACAGCCGTTGTACAACACCCTGGGCGTCACGCTGCAAGGAAGAGGCATCTCTAAATCTACAATGGTATCCGGGTACGCCATATGTCGAAATGCTGTCGTCATAAACGCCTGGTCAACGCTATGAAAGGCTTGAATGAAGCTGAGGGAGGTCAAGACCCAAGGCATTTGGCCAACATAGTGAATAGGACTTCTGGTCAGGTGAACATGAAATCTAATAGAGATAATGAAGGAATAGGTTTAATAATGAATAAGAAAACAGGAATGCGAGTAAGCTACTATGAACAGCATATTGAACGCATTATCGTACTGAAGACAGACACAAAGGCAACCAATACCACAGTAGTACGAGTTCATGTGCCAACTAGCTTAGAGGATGATGAAGAAATTAAAGAAACGTATAATGAGATAATAGAAATTATTCAGATAGTTGAGGGAGACGAAGATTTAATTGTGATGGGGGACTGGGATTATACAGGAGGAAAAGGAAGCGAAGGAAAAATTGTAGGTGTGTGTTGACTTGGGTAAAGGAATGAAAGAGGAATCCGCTTGGTAGAATTTTGCACAGGGCATAATTTAATCGTCGCTAATACGTGGTTTAAGAATCATGAAAGCAGGTTATATACGTGGAACAGACTTGGATTCACCGGAAAGTTTCAGAGTGATTATATAATGGTAATACAGAGATTTCGGAACCACATTTCAGTTTGTAAAGACATTAGCAGGAGCAGATGTGCACTCCTCCCACGATTTATTGGTTATGAACTGTATATTAAAATTAAATAAACTGCGAAAAAGTAGAAAATTAAGGATATGGGATGTGGATAAGTTAAAAGAACAGTAGGCTGTGTTTCAGAAAGATTATTAGGCAACGATTGACAAAAACATGAAACGGAATACAGTAGAAGGCGAGAGAAGTTTTGACAGATGAAATAGTGAAGTCAGCAGAGAGCGAAATAGGTAAAAAAAAAAAAGTCATAGTAGAAATCCTTGGACAACACAGGAGATACTGACTTTAACTGATGAAAGGAGAAAATATAAAAATGCAGCAAATGAAGCAGGGGAGATACAAACGTTCAAAAAATGAGACTGACAGGAAATGCAAAATGGGTATGCAGAAATGGCTAGAGGACAAATGTAAGGATTTAGAAGCATATTTCGCTGGGGGAATGATAAATACTACCTACGGGAAAATTAAAGAAGCGTTTGGGGAAAAGAGAAGCAGCTGTATGAATATGAAGAGCTGAGACTGAAAACCAGTCCTAAGCAAAGAAGGGAAAGCTGAAAGGTGGAAGGAGTATATAGATGGAGATGAACTTGAAGGCAATATTATAAAAAGGGAAGTGGATGTAGATGAAGATGAGATGGGAGATATGATACTGCGAGAAGATTTTGACAGAGCTCTGAAAGATCTAAGTCGAAACAAGGCCCTGGGGTAAACTATATCCGTAAAAAGTACTGATACCCTTGGGAGAACCAGCAATGACAAAGCTCTTCGACCTGGTGTGCAAGATGTATGAGTCAGGCGAAATACCGTCAGACTTCAAGCAGATTGTAGTAATTCCAATTCCAAAGTAAGCAGCTGCTAACAGGTGTGAACATTAGCGAATTATCAGTTTAATAAGTTATGGTTGCAAAACACTAACACGAATTCTTTACAGAAGAATGCAAAAACCCATGGAAATCGACCTCGGAGAAGATCAGTTTGGATTCCACAGAAATGTAGGGACACTGCGAGGCAATACTGACCCTGCGACTTATCTCAGAAGATAGGCCAAGGGAAGACAAAGCTATGCTTATAGCATCTGTAGACTTACAGAAAAGTTTCCACTATGTTTAGTGGAATACTCTCTTTGAAATTTTGAAGTTAGCAGCGGTAAAATCCATGGAACAGGAGACATTTTACAACTTGTACAGAAACCAGATGGCAGTTACAAGAGTCTAGGGACATGAAATGGAAGTAGTGGTTGAGTAGGGAGTGAAATAGGTGGAAGCATTTCGCCGATGGTATTCAATCTGAACCATGAGCAAGCAGCAAAGGAAACCAAAGAAAAAACTGGAGAAGGAATTAAATTTCAAGGAGAGGAAAACGTTGAGGTGTGCCGTAGACACAGTAATTGTTTCAGAGACGATAAAGGCCTTGGAAGTGCAGTTGAATGGAATGGACAGTGTTTTGAAAGCAGGATATAAGATGAATAATTTTGAAATTTGTGGTAAGGTCTTATGGGACCAAATTACTTAGGTCATCGGTCCCTAAGCCTACATACTACTTAATCTAAGTTACGCTATGGACAACACACACACACCCATGCACGAGGGAGGACTCGAACCTCCGACGGGGGGAGCCGCACGAACAGTGACAAAGCGCCTCAGATCACGCGGCCATTCCGCGCGGCTAAGATGAATATCAAGAAAAGAAAAGCAAGGATAATAGAATGTAATCGAATTAAATCAGGCGATGATGAGGAAATTAGATTACAAAATGAAACACTGAATGTACTTGATGAGGTTAGCTATTTGGGCTTTAAAACAACGATGATGACCAAGGTAGAGAGAATATAAAATGTAGACGGGCATGCCGACCGCGGTGACCGAGCGGTTCTAGGCGCTTCAGTCCGGAACCGCGGTGCTGCTACGGTCGCAGGTTCGATCCTGCCTCGGGCATGGATGTGTGTGATGTCCTTAGGTTAGTTAGGTTTAAGTAATTCTAAGTCTATGGGACTGATGACCTCGGATGTTAATTCCCATAGCGCTTATAGCCATTTGTAGACGGGCAAAGGCAAGAAAATTGTTTTCTGAAGAAGAGAAATTTGTTAACATTGAATATAGGTTTAAGCGTAAGGAAGTCTTCTCTGAATGATATCGTATGGAGTATTTGTATGGAGTGAAGCCATGTACGTAAATGAAAAATTGATGATAAACAGCTGAAACAAGAAGAGAATAGAGGCTCCTGAAATGTGGTGCTTTAGAAGAATTCTCAATATTAGACAGGTAGATCGTATAACTAAGGAGGAGGTGAAGCTTCCTGGTGATGAGGAGGTGCTAAACAGAATTGGGGAGACAAGAATCTTGTGGCGTAACTTGACTAAAACAAGGGATCGGTTGAGAGGACACACTCTGACTCACCAAGGGATCGTCAAGTTAGTGTTAGAGGGAAGCGTGCAGTAAAATTTGCAGAGGGAGACCACGAGATGAGCACAGAAAACAGCTTCAAAATGCTGTGGATTTCAGTTGTTATTCGGAGATGAAGGAGTTTGCCCAGGGTAGAGTGGCCTGGAGAGATGCATCATACCAGCCTTCGGACTGCAGGCCAAACAAGCAACAATATACGTCGATACTACAGTATCGTAGCTTATCGATACTGCCCGAGCCGGCGACTCGAAAATTCCTTCGAGCGCCGCGAGCGGCGCTGTGAATATCTTCGCCAGTAATCAACGGCCAGGCTGCCGACCAACGAAGACCGACAGGACGGCGTTGTAAGCGTCAGCAACATGACACCACGCTCTATTTCTACATCTACTTCTACTTGCACTGGTAGTTTCGTGCTTCTAGTGAAAGTTCCGTGTTGCTAGTTGATGCCGAACATTGTATTGTATTGTACTGTATGTGAACCGGAGACCTAGAAACGACGGGGAGAACGGAGCCTCCGGTTCGGCCCCCGGTGGACCCCCCACCACCAGGGAGTGTCTCACACCAGACGAGTGTGTTGCTTGGTAGAGTAATGGCAGTGTACGCGTACGTGGAGAACTTGTTTGGGCAGCAACTGAGGCGGAATAAGGGGAACCAGCCCGTATTTTTCGAGGCAGATCGAAAACCGCCTAAAAACCATCCACAGACTGGCCGGTTCACCGGACCTCGACGCAAGTCCACCGGGCAGATTCGTGCCGGGGATCAGGTGCTCCTTCCCACTCCGGAAAGCCGTGCGCTAGACCTCTCGGCTAACCGGTCGGGCGTTGCCGAACATTATTCCAAGTTGTTGATAGCTCCATTTGCTAACATCCAGTACATAGATGCTCGCCTAGAGTCGGGCCTCTGATTATTGCTGGCCACGGCGAGAACAAGTTGTCAACAGTGCAGCAATTTTTCGGAATAAATTGAGTACGATATATTTATTCAACCTGCATTTGTGTGAACAAACCTTTTGCTTGACTGACCAAATACCCGCGGTGGCAGTTTCTTTGACCAGCTTCCACGCCCTTGTCATTAGTAAAGAGGCAAAATAAGAGGTGGCAACGCGCAACACATGAGATTATATATAGAGTGTTCCAGGAGGTATGGTCAATATTCATGCAGATGACAGGAACTATCATTTGAAGTAAAAGCTTCATGTTGACATACCTTCTACTCCGAGTGATTTTCGAGGTGGAACACATTTAATGTACATTGTTATTTATTTTCAGTATTCAAATGGTTCAAATGGCTCTGAGCGCTATGGGACTGAGGTCATCAGCCCCCCCTAGAACTTAGAACTACTTAAACGTAACTAACCTAAGGACATCACACACATCCATGTCCGAGGCAGGATTCGAACCTGTGACCGTAGCGGTCGCGCGGTTCCAGACTGTAGCGGCTAGAACCGCTCGGCCACTCTGGCCAGCTTTTCAGTATTATGCAATACATTGTCACATTTACACATGTGCAACAGTGAACATTAGAACATGCGATTTACAAAGTATCAACTGAAAAGAAACCATATTTAAAACAAATTGGCCTTTAAGCATTATAGTACACACACATTAAAGTTCACAAAAAATATTCGAATATCCGATGTTCAACTTGAGTTCTTTTGTATAGTCTCGGGAGAATATGTTGCGTAGCTTTCCTGTGCACCTCTGCAAATTCTGCCATGAGGGCAGCGGTGTCTATGATGTGAACAAGGAGTTCACCTTGGGCATTCGTCTTTAGTTTCTACATTCTGGGCTTTTTGCGATCCCACAGACGAAAACGTAGTGGCGTATGGTCTGCGAGCTTCGTAGCCGGTTCACTGTACAAAGGGCGTTCAATAAGTAATGCAACTCTGTTTTTTTGGAAGCATGTTGCTTTTATTCATGATTCCAATACACCATATTGTTCCCTACTCTTTTGGCTACAAAAATCTATTTTTCAACATAAACTCCCTTACAAGGACGGCCTGTGCGCCTACATGGTACTACTCTAGGCGACTTCGGAGTCAACGTCTTCCTGCATCAGTAACACCCCCAACGTCCAAGTACTGCTTTCCGCGGAGAACATCCTCCATTGGGCCACACAGATCACAGATGGAAGTCAGAAGGTTCAAGATCCGGGCTGTAGGACGGACGAGGAAGAATAGCCTCACGAAGTTTTGTGAGCTGCTGTCGGGTGCCCAGATTTGTGTGAGGCGTCGCGTTGCCATCGAGAAGGAGAAGATCGTTTGCATTTTTGTGGCGACGAATACGCTCAAGACGTTTCTTCCATTACCTGAGGCCAGTACAGTACACATCAGAGTCCCAGAAGGGAGTCGCCATGACTTTACGGGCCGAGTGTGCGTCTTTGAACTTTTTCTTTGGAGGAGAGTTGGTGTAGCGTCAAACCATGGATTTCTGTTTTGTTCCCAGTTCGAAGTGATAAACCAATATGTCATCAGCTGTGACAATGTTCGACAAAGAATTGACACGATCAGCCTCGTAACACCTAAGCAATACCACACAAATGATTCTTCGTTGGTCTGTATGGTCTTCTGTTAGGTGTAGAGTAACCCAGCGGGTACACAGTTTTCCAGTACCCCAAGTGGTGGGGGAGTGTGTCAGCATTACCAACAGAGGCATCAGTTGAGCAGCATGCTATCTGATTGTGATCTGTCAATCCCCTCGAATGAGAGTGCCCGCACATTCCAACATTGCAAGATTCACAGCTGTGTGCAGCCGGAAAAGGCTCACCGTGCTTTTGTTCACTGCCGGGTCTCTGTAGACATTCTGCAAGTGCCTATGAATGTCTCGAAGTCCTGGTTTTCCCCCAAAAGAAACCCAATGACAGCCCTCTGCTTGAAAAGCACTTCCATTACAGACGCCATTATGAAGACTATGTACAGCGCCGGTGCCTGTTGGAACTTAATGAAACTATAGGGGCTGAAACGGAAGTAGTCCACGATGTCCCACAACAAATTACCCATTATTTAAACCGAAAAAGGCCGAGAAAAAACCGTGTCGCATTACTTGCTCCTCGTACTACCACGCCCAATTCAGTGATTAGGTTAACACTTTGCCGTCAGTACGTGTCGTACAAATTTATTCGCTTGTCGCCTGCCGCTTGTCATTTTTCCATAGATGACAAGCTTCAAACGCATTGACTTTTGCGCGCTTTAATTTTCTTTTCAAGTAAATTCTCTGCAAGTTGTACACTGTTAGAATAATTACCCATGCAGAGGTAATGCCACTTTCCATCAGAAGGTGTCAATAGTTCCGTCACTGTTTTTGCTAAAGGCTGCCCAGCGCCGTAATATATCTTGAATGGGGAAATGTATCCCGTACTCGGATCACGTAGCATCCGAATGAGTATGCCGTATTCCGTAATTTTCAACAAATTGTAAACTTTAAAATTTAACCGTCCACGCTACGGTATCATTCCTTCATCAGCTTCTGTCTTATACACTCTGAAACCCACGCACTTCTACACTCACAACACATCATATATCATTGTGCATTCAACAGAGTAGTTTACTGGCAGAAAGACAGCAATGAGTCAGATTGGGCTAGAATAAAAGGTGAAAGAGACTCAGCGGTTAAGACAAGTACATGCACGCCATTAGCCCAATGAATAATTTACATTAAATGTGATCTATCTTGGAAACCATTCTCGAAATAGAGCATGTGTCTATATGAAGTATTTTCCCTTCAAATGAGTATTCCTGTCATATTCCTGAATACTGACAATTCCTCCTGGTGCATCCTGTATACATATATACACTCTCTGTCATAAAAATAGCTGCCCCAGAAGGACCCAACTGATGCACTGCAATCTGGGTGGGTGTGCTGCACTCCATCAGCCATGCACTTCGCGAGTACAGATGGGTTCGTGATGTCATGAATATTGTTTGATATAAGTGTGCTCCAAAGACCGTACTGGCCAGTACACAGTGGGCAGCGTCACTAGAGCATCACCTGAACATGTACTGTGGCCAGGGATCACGTTTTACAGTAGGCTGCCCAGCTGGACGATTTCGAGAAGGACTGAATTGTGAGGCTGTGGCCCAATCATTGTATTGTGCACCACACTTGTCATATGAACACCTCTATTGCCCTTGTTCTCGAAATGGGTACAGGAAAGCATGATGTGTACAATACGAGGTGCGCCACCACAAGGAGGGAACTCAAAAGGATTGTCCACCACACATGAGCCGATTAGACACCAATGGTAAGGATCATTCAATGGGCTGTTCGGTCTTCTATATAACTTCCTGTAAGTTCTAGTACCTCTGGCAACTGGTTACATGATGCAGGGTTCATCACACAACAACCGCTATAATGCCTGCCACTCATACCCCTATAGCGTCGTGCCCGACTCTCCTCATGTCGAAAAGACCCACTTCTAACTTGGAGATCACAACTACTGGGTCTGCCTCTAGAGGCATGGTGGAGAGCACCACAAAGACGAATATATCGTCTCTCATGAAATGTCCTGCCAGTTTCGTGTGACAGTATAAGAAGTGTTATTCTTTGACCAATATCTATCCAGTAAAGAATGTATTGGATGCCATGGAGTGTGTCATTGCGACTCCACCTAGATCCACCAATCTGTAGGATCTGCTCATCAATATGCAAGTGGTGCTGTGTGGAGTATCACAGGACTCATCTGAGACCTGCACGTGTCCATGCTGCACTTCTATATGTTTTGATCGTGTAGCACACAACACATGTTCTTTCCTCAGAGATGAAAGTATGAAGTACCATCTGTCTGCCTGTCACAAATGATCACAATCTGCCATGGCTTTCTGTGTGCAGCTCCTTTATGGAGTGTAAATTGATGTACAGGGTTATTACAAATGATTGAAGCGATTTCGCAGCTCTACAATAACTTTATTATTTGAGATATTTTCACAATGCTTTGCACACACATACAAAAACTCAAAAAGTTTTTTTAGGCATTCACAAATGTTCGATATGTGCCCCTTAAGTGATTCGGCAGACATCAAGCCGATAATCAAGTTCCTCCCACACTCGGCACAGCATGTCCCCATCAATGAGTTCGAAAGCGTCGATGATGCGAGCTCGCAGTTCTGGCACGTTTCTTGGTAGAGGAGGTTTAAACACTGAATCTTTTACATAACCCCACAGAAAGAAATCGCATGGGGTTAAGTCGGGAGAGCGTGGAGGCCATGACATGAATTGCTGATCATGATCTCCACCACGACCGATCCCTCGGTTTTCCAATCTCCTGTTTAAGAAATGCCGAACATCATGATGGAAGTGCGGTGGAGCACCATCCTGTGGTACGTTTAGCTCCCTGCTTGGTTTATTCGTCGACTTCCGCGGGCTACGCGTGAAACTTGCCCGCACGCGTTCAACCGTTTCTTCGCTCACTGTAGGCCGACCCGTTGATTTCCCCTTACAGAGGCATCAAGAAGCTTTAAACTGCGCATACCATCGCCGAATGGAGTTAGCAGTTGGTGGATCTTTGTTGAACTTCGTCCTGAAGTGTCGTTGCAGAGTTTTTCTACGTATCTGTAGTGTGTCGTGACCATATGTCAATGAATGGAGCTACAGTGAATTTACGAAATCACTTCAATCATTTGTAATAGCCCTGTATATGTTTATGTTCCACATCTCCTAAACAACTGTATCCGTTTCAATTAAATTTGGTACATATACTACTTATCGCTTGGAAAGATATCTGGAAGGAATTACTGTGGGGATAAATGCCACCTGTCTCCCTTGAAGGTGGAGATGTGCATTGGGGTGAAAAAGTGTTGGAAATGACTGAAGTCGTGGCGACGCTGAATGACTGGCATACTGTGTTGGTAGTATTGGACTGTGTTCCAGAGGGTGTACTTACAGAAGGACATGACTGAGATTGACAGAGAGAGGTGGAATGAGGGAGGAAGAGAGAGAGGGGGAGACGGAAAAGAGGAGGAGCAGGTGGACAGAAAGAGATGGCAGGAGGAGGCAGACAGAGAAGTAGCGAGAGATTGGCACAGAGATAGAAGAAGAGGGGATGGACGGAGAGAAAGGGTGGTAAGAGATGGAGTGAGTGAGGGGATTAGACAGGTAGAGTGATGAGGAGGAGATGGATAAATGATAGGAGGAGAAAGTCGAAGGGAGGGGGGAGAAGGGAACAGAGAAAGGCGGAGGAGGAGGAGGAGGAGGAGGAGGAGGAGGAGGAGATGTACTGACAGAGAGGGGAGGAGGAGATGAACAGAGAGAGGGGGATGAGGAGATGGAAAGAGATGGGGAAGGAGGAAGTGGACAGAGAGAAGGGAAGAAACAGATGTGTGAAATATATGTAGCCTGTATGTATGTAGGGAACTGGAGATGGGTATGTTGGGGGCAAATGGAAGACAGCACTGGGTAGTGAGCAGGTAGAAAAGGAAAAGGGGGACGAGGAGATGGACAGAAAGAGGGGTGAGGAGGAAATGGAAAGAGAGAGGGAGACGGAGGAAATATGCATAATGAGAATATGGAGGAGATGTGTGCTATGTATGTGCTGTATGTGTATGCAGCTGAAGCTGCAGGTAATATCAGGTAATATGCTAGTATTCACAGCGTGATATGTGATGTTACAAGCTTCCAGAGATGTTACAGAAGGATGAATGTATCAATTTGAAGTAAGGGGCCCTGGTCTGGAAACAACCTAGTCGAAAGTTGTAAGCGAAAATCCTTTCGATACCTCTGACAGTGCACCTCTTCTAGTGCAAGCCCTTTGCTTTCCATATTTTGAGAGGTGGTAATAGGGACAAAAACACAAAGAAAATGTCTAGTAAACAAGGACTCTTAAAATGTATACCTTAAGACCTATGAGCACTTGTTCATATCTGATACTGACGAGCATATCTTCTCTAATGAGCAAGTTCTCCTAACTCTTAACGTATTATAGAGCCCATGTTTACTAGACAATTTTTTCACGGTGTGGTCAATACTACCACTTCCAAAATAAAGGAAAACAAAGAGGTCCACCGTCACAGGTATCACAATGATTTTTCGCTGATTACTTTCGACTCGGTCGTTACCAGACCAGTGTCCCTTACCTCAAACTGATACCGTTACCCATTTCCAACATCCCTGAAACTAAGTAACATATTCACGGAATCACCCGCTACACAATCTCGAAGGCTCCCTGACTTGAGGGACTTCACACGTGTGCAGAGGGAGAGACCGAGAAAGAGACAGAGACAGGAGAGAGAGAGAGAGAGAGAGAGAGAGAGAGAGAGAGAGAGAGAGAGAGAGAGAGAGAGAGAATGGAAGGTGGGTACGTCTTGGAAAATAAGTTGTGATGAAACTGATTTCCAGTATAGTACCGGGTGTAAAAATCGCCCGTTCAGTTGTGACTTGGTTTATGTCCACCATTTTGATAAAGTCATGGGTCAGTGTATATGGGTGGTACTGGTAGGTTCAGTACTTCCTAACTTACAGACATGACTGTAGACGCTGGACAGACCAATAACAGAACTACGTTTCTGCTCACAGGCCCGACAGGAAGTGGTGAAGGCGAAGATGCACCGTGACGATTTGTTCAAGGAGAGAAACGAACTCACACGAAAGATGGAACTCATGGCGTACCCGGAGCTACTCCGTGACCACGAGGTGAGTGAAGGTAGAGCCACAGTGTGCTCGCCCTGTACACGGGTAAGATCTGCCATCACTGTTGTTTGGATCGTTGTTAGCTTTTGACGCTGGGATGTGACAAATTGCAGCATTCTGTTACACAAGTTTATGAGCAATGCCATTACACTAGCTCAATTATTGTAAGTGCTGATCAATAAGTTTCCGTTTGAGGGCGTTGCTGCAGCATATATGCAACTTAGAGCGACTCTGATACTGCTATATAACAACCAATATGTAGACAACGATTTAGTATGTTTTTCCTGTATTTCCATCGCGTGTGCGGGAAATACGCAAACTTGAATTTTGGCGACGTATTACCAAATGTGTCCAAAGGGGACCAACGTGCTGTTATTCTTTTCTTGCCTGCCGAAGGACAAACACTGATATACATCCCTCGGACAATGAAGAATGTATGTGAAGCAGCATGTCTGCCGGAAACTATCGTTGTGGTTCATGATAACGCAAATGTGGTAACGCAGAAGTTACTACAACTGAAATGGGAGACGCTTCAGCACCCCCTTGTAGCTATGATCTCTCCCCACGCGAATATCAGGTTTCGGTACGTTAAAAAAAGAATGCCTTGAAAGGTCTACGATACCAATCGGATGAGGATTGCAATAGGCTGTTATCGAGTCATTATACTGTCTTAATTCTGGATTTCAGATCGACCTATTATGGAAACCATTGTTTTTTATGTAAACGCCCAAACATGGGTTAGTACCTTTAGCGCCATGGTCAGTGGGCAGTTTTATCCAGTCCTCTAAACCTTAAAAATTTTGAAAGTAATAATCATTCTAACAAAATCAGATCTAAAAACAGTTTTTTCTGTCTTATAATTACCCTATTTTTTGTACATGTTTGGTTATGTGAAAATTTCTTTACATTACCATATGTTGGTAGCTTGTCATCTGCAATTAAATGAAGTTATTGTGAGTTTGGTTGGCGAGTTAACGTAGCCCAACAATGTAGAAAAGGCTGGGGTAATTACAACAAACAAAAACTATTTTGGGCCTGATTTCGTTACAAAATTATTGCTTAAAGTATGTTTACATTTAACGGACCTTAATAAATCTATCCATTGACAGTAGCACAAAGCTGTTGAAACATGTTTGAATGTTTATATCAAAGCAGTTGTTTGTGTAGCAGGTGGATTTTGTCAGCAAACGCGGCTATGCTACAGCTTCAAAACCAAGTGATGAGTAATTATACTGTCCGTCTGAAAGGCTACCATACTCAGGATGGGCAAGTAGCTGTGCCTCGGAGCATCTGATTGCGTTTAGATTGCAGAGAAGTACATGCATGGAGCAGAGGTTGGGTCCAAATTTGTATCTCTCTCGATCTGCCAGTGAACAGTGCAATTCTATGCAGCAACATTGCATCACTAAATAGTTGATACTAAAGCCATAAATATAATCAGACAACAACTGTTTGCCAGATAAGTGTCAACATACGTGTAGTACAATGATGATAAATACACGAAAAGCTCGATATTGTTTGGTTACACCACTGCTAGGCAGACACTTAAACTAGTAATAACCATTAGATTATATGAGCTATCTACTGGAAGAGAGCATAGGCGGTAATGCCACATAAATATACTGATACGGATGTTACATGACAGATCCAGATTCAAAGGAAGAATTCTAAGACACTGCATTTCATCCACAGAGATCACCTACAAAACTCTAACCACACAGGTGTTTTACTAATATGAGTCAGTCTGAGATTCATATCAAGTTCAACTAATAGAAGTGATCGAGTATAACGAGAAAAGATGGCGCGATTTATCACGGTTTAGTTTAGTCAATGTGTGAGTGTCCCAGAAATGCTCAGCTATTCGTAATAGGAAAAGAGATAGGATAAAGTATTGTGCAAAACATTAAGGTTTACTCTTAAGTACTTGACTCGCCTTGGAACATACAGTCTCGGAAAGATAATGCTTCCTCTTGCGTTCATCTCATATAACCATTTCCGACGTTGTGTACGTAATGCGCTTTGCATAGCCCGCCGTGCCAAAAGATCCCTCTGGAAGGTGTCACAATGAACAGATGTTCCTGGGGTACCGATTGATATTTGTGACTGAACTCAGGATTTTTGGTGAAAAGGGCACAGAGTGTTATCTTGGATGGAGAGTCAGTGACAGATATAGAATTAACATTAGGTGTGCGCCAGGGAAATGTGTGAGATCCTTGTTGTTCATGTTACAGACCTTTCAGACAATATTAATAGTAATCCCAGTCTTTTCGTCAATGATGTACTTATGTATAATGAAGTATTATCTGAATAAAGCCGCATAAATACTTAGTCAGGTCTTAATAATTTTGGAAATTTTTGGTAAGTTCCTATGGGACCAGGCTGTTGAGGTCATCGGTCCCTAGGCTTACACACTACTTAATCTAACTTAAACTAACTTACGCTCAGGACAATACACACACCCATGCCGGACGGGGAGAGGCGCATGAACCGTGTCAAGGCGCCTGAGACCGCGCGGCTACAACGCGCGGCACCTTAATAAGCTTTCAAAGTGGTGCAATGATAGGCAACTTTTCTTAATGTTCAGAAATATCAAATTGTTCACATCTCAAAACGGAAAAGCGTAGTATCCTGTGACTACAGTATCAACGAGTCACAACTGCAACTAGTCAACTCATGTGTATACTTGGATGTAACGCTTCGCCGGCCGGGGTGGCCGAGCGGTTCTAGGCGCTACAGTCTGAAACCGTGCGACCGCTACAGTCTCATGTTCGAATCCTGCCTCGGGCATGGGTGTGTGTGATGTCCTTAGGTTAGTTAGGTTTAAGTAGTTCTAAGTTCTATGGGACTAATGACCTCAGAAGTTACGTCCCATAGTGCTCAGAGCCATTTGAACCATATTTGTAACGCTTCGTACTGATATGATGTGGAAAGATCACACTGGATCAGACGTAGGCAAAGCAGATGGCACACTTTGGCTTACTGGTACAATACTTGGGAAATGCAATCAGTCTACAAAGGTGACTGCGTACAGATCACTCGCGGGACTCATCCTAGAATATCCCTGAAGTGTGTACGTCTGTTGAACATATATTGCGAAGGACAATAAGAATGATCACAAGTTTGCTGAGCAGCGGGAGATTGTCGTAGAGATGCTGAAGAAACTGAATTGGCAGACGCTTGCAAATAGATGCAAACTATACAGAGAAAGCCTACCTACAAAGTTTTTAGAGGCGCCTTTAAATCGTAAGTGTAGACAGACGGTGGTTATAATTAAACTTGCGCTATTTGAGAGAGTGTAGACGAAAAACTATTTACCGTATGGCTACCCAAATTTATAAGATTGGTGTTCAGACTGTTCGCTGCAGGATTTGCGTGTTAGTGTCATGACTTCCTGTTAGACACCACTACTTGCATGGGGAGTAGAGTTGAAACACAAGAGCAGTGTGCATCACATTTACAGACAGTAAACATTGGTCTGGATAATATGAGGAGGGCTTTTATAAAAAAAAAAAATGTTCAAATGAGTGTGAAACCTTATGGGACTTAACTGCTAAGGTTATCAGTCCCTAAGCTTACACACTACTTAACCTAAATTATCCTGAGGACAAACACACACAGCCATGCCCGAGGGAGGACTCGAACCTCCGCCGGGACCAGTCGCACAGTCCATCACTGCAGTGCCAGAGACCGCTCGGATAATCCCGCGCGGCTTTTATCAAAACAATATCAACTCTTCGTGACTGTCGACGCATGAAAGGAATATGGAGACGTCCTCTTTGAGCACCGGGGTTGAAAAACATGATTCGCGATTTGGGAATTGCTCCTAGGAGAGACCGACGGTCAGTAGCGCCACAAATTGTAGAAGTTACTGTTGCCATGGCAGAGAATGCTGGACGCAATATGCGATCTTCAAGCAGTGGACAAGCTGTGTCACGACAGCTGAACATTTCATGTTCCACAGTTAGAAGAGTGCGGCGAACAATTGTGAAATAATATCAATACAAATTTCACATTACTCGCCAACTTTCTACACGTGACTTTGCTCTTACGTTTCTTGGAAGGGTTGAAGTTGATGATCTGTGGCCTTGGAATATTTTGTGTAGCGGTGAAACATACACTGAGATGACGAAAATCATCAAATACCTCTTAATATCGTGTTGGACCTCCTTTTGCCTGGTGTAGTGCAGCACCTCGACGTGGCATGGACTCAACAAGTCGTTGTAAGTCTCCTGAAGAAATATTCGGCCATGCTGCCTCTATAGCACTCCGTAATGGCGAAAGTGTTGCTGGTGCAGGATTTTGGCATGAACTGACCTCTCGATTCATGTCGGGCGACCGAGGTGACCAAAGTATTCGCTAAAATTGTCCAGAATGTTCTTCAGATCAGCAGTAAACAACCGTGGCCTGGTGACATGGCGCATTGTGTCGCATAAAAGTTCCAACATTGTTAGGGAACATGACATCCACGAATGGCTCCAAATGGTCTGCAGGTAGCCGAACATGCAGAAGACACAGTCCTTTCCATGTAAAAACAGACCACACCATTGGAATCACCGCAAATCTCATGCAACATTGTTTGTCTGTTAGCACTGACAACTCTAGGCAAACGCCGCGCAGCAAGTGGTAGCCACGCGGTCTCAGGGGCCTTGCCAAGGTTCACGCGGCTCCACCCGTCGGAGATTGGAGTCCTCCTTCGGGCATGGATGTGTGTGTGTTTTCCTTAGCGTACCGGTAAGATAGTTTAAGTTGGATTAAGTAGTGTGTAAGCCCAGGGACCGATGACCTCAGCAGCTTGGTCCCATAGGAACTTACCACAAATTTCCAATTTGCAACGCTGCTGCTCTCGGTCGTTAAGTGAAGGCCATCAGCCACTGCATTGTCTGTGCTGCGAGGTAATGCCTGAAAATTGGCGTTCTGGGCACACTTTTGACACCCTGGATCTCGGAATACTGACTTCTCTATCGATTTCCGAAATGGAGAGTCCCAAGCGTCTAGCTCCAACTATTGTTCCGCATTCAGCATCTATTAATTCCAGTAGTGCGATCACAATCACGTCGAAACCTATTCATATGAATCACCTGAGTACAACTGACAGCTCCGCCAATACACTGTTGTTTTATACCTTGTGTACGCAATACCACTGTCATGTCGATATGTCCATGTCGCTATCCCATATCTTTTGTCACCTCACTGTATTTTAAACTCACTGCGGTAGTGAACACACACTTGGGGATCGTCACCGCCAACGAACTTTCATGACGTTCCCCTGTATAGTGAACACGTCACTATGTGGCGTGGCTTCATGCGCAGTTCAGGAATTGTCCAATTTCCTTTGAGGAACTCGGACCCCAAGGACCAAGGACATTCAACGTGAACGGCACAAGTTAATGTGATCTGCTTCGCTAAAATGCGATCCTTGCTCTACGGAAGACAGGTGCTTTGGACTCAGCTATTTCCATCGACGATGTAGCTCCACGTCACACTACTCCTGAGGTCACTAGGCTGTTCCGCAATACATCTGGCGAAAACCGAATCATTGACCGGTCGTTCCAAACTGCGTGGCCACCAAAATCACCAGATTTGACTCCATGTGATTTCTGGTTGTGGATTTACTTCAAAGAGAGGATGTACCGACGGGACACTAACACACGTTGGAGGTTGAAGATCAGCACAGTCAAGGAGGTTGCCAACATCCGACCTCAGATGCTTCAGGCAGCAGTAGAGCAGTCTCTAGTGCGGCACCAGGCTGTCGTAGATGCAGATCATCATCACAGAGAAGCAGCGTTTGTAGCATGGGAAGTAAACATGATAAGCAACTAACAACTGATCTTTAACATTTCATCAGGCGTGCGTTTTCCAGAACCTGTATGTCTCTTTACATTCCAAACCTTAATCGCTTTAACATCTGGTGGGTTCCCTTGAAATCCACACTGGAAATTTCGTTACACAGTGAAACATCCACTTTGAAAAATTAATGAATTACTGTGCTGATAAACCTCTACGTTATTTGCTTTTCAAACAGCTGAGCAAAACTGAACGTACTCAGACATTACTCTCATTGCTTATTCTGATCAACACTAAACTGACACACAATATTTTTAGCGCAACGCAATCTGACTTTCAAAAACCCCTACAAATGAATGGCCCTGACTAACAATAACCTATACCTTTCATGAATCACTTACCTCACAAAAATCTTCGTTAGTCGAACTACTGCAATACAGCGAGCGCCACTACTGCCAGCTAAATAAAAGATTCTAACTACTGAAGGCACTAACTACTGATAGGCATAGTCAGCAAATGAAAGATTTTGATACAGAACAAACAATGTATTTACCTTAATAATGATCAAAAGTCATAATATATATATATATATCAGTTCATGATATCCAGTATTACAAAGTTTCTCTTTCTGGCGGCCACACGCCCAGATCGTCCGCTCTTAAAACTCTGCCATCTCTCTCCCAACATCCACCACTGCTGGCAGCTCACCTCCAACTGCGCAACGCTACGCGCTATTCACATCCAACTGCCCAACACTACAATAGCGAATATTCCAACAATGCAAAACAGCCACAGACTGCACACAGCACAGTCAGTGATTTTCATACAGAGCGCTACGTGGCGTTACCAACATAAAAACCTAAACAGGCTACTTACAACAGAAAATGATTATTTCATTTACACACGCCTCTCATTGGGCTCTCCCTTGAGGTGCAGTCATTTCTGGTAATTATATAGCAACTGAAGCAAAGCAAAATGAGTTTTTTAGAAAGTAATCCACATTTGCTTTACATGATGCTACAAACCACAAGTGTCGGCTTCTCATAGGTATTTTAATTGCATTTGGATATCACTGAGTTTCATGTTGACAGCCTGTATTTGCCATTTCTACGGTCTCAGCAGCAGTCTTCAATATGACCTGGCTGTCTGACCGTTGAATGTTAGCATTTCAGCCCAGCATGCTTCCATCACTTCGGTCATAACGTGACTCTGTGAGACTCTATGTACAAGGACTCAAAATGTCCTCTGCTGCAGTACCACAAGACCACACCCACTCTGTCTGGCTGTACCATGCTGCTAGCGCACTGTACCCACGTGACAAAGCTGAGTGAGCGACACCTGGTCCCCACCACTCCTTACCTCGCTGATGAGCTTCACTCACCCTAAAGAAGCAAGACCTTTTGCTACGTCACAGCACAACACGAGACACAGTGGAGAGCAAAGGAAGCGCATCATAACTGCACACATTGCAATTTTGCAGTCTGTGTGTAAGCGAGTGACTTACGCATTATCGAACATGGCAGGCCGTTGTCATACATGGCAGGTATGCGGCTAAGACTAGCATGGAGATATAACAAGGGAGATGGGGCTACAGACATACGTTGCACGTTGCGCTGAAGCCTGCCGTGGCTTGTGGAAAATAATTTGATGCTAAATCACAGTAAGACTCAGTTTTTACAGTTTCTAACTCCCAATTCAACAAGAACCGATATTTTGATCAGACAGAATGGGCATGTTATAAGCGAGACGGAACAGTTCAAGTTCCTAGGCGTTCAGATAGATAGTAAGCTATTGTCGAAAGCCCATGTTAAGGATCTTGTTCAGAAATTAACTGCTGCTTTATTTACCATTAGAACAGTACCTAAAATAAGTGACAGTTCAACATGAAAAGTAGTCTACTTCGCAAATTTTCATACGCTTATGTCATATGGTACTATTTTTTAGGGTAATTCTTATGATTCAAAAAGGGTATTTTTGGCTCAAAAACGGGATGTTCGAGCTATATGTGTTGTAAATTCGATAACCTCTTGTCGACCTCTATTCAATAGTCTGGGAATTCTGACATTGCCCTCACAGTATATATTTTCTTTAATGTCGTTTGTTGTTAGCAATATTAGCTTACTCCCAAGAGTTAGCAGCTTTCATTCAGTTAATACTAGTCAGAAACCTCTTCATCAGCTCCATAAAGCACACATATACCTGGCAAGATTGATGTGCTAACACTTCCACTTACACTTCTCCAATTACACTAGCATCAAAGGAAAAGGTTCCTAAGTAGATTAAAAATGTATGTTCTGGAACACTAGGAAAATTCTACAAAAAATAAAAAAACCTCTTGTAACTGCATCACTCACGATTTTCTTATTTTTCACAAAATTATCCTAATCTCCCAGAAGAAACATTTTAATCTACTGTCCCTTTTACCTAATAATAATATAATAAAATAATATAATAATAGCTCTAATAAAAACCATTTATTTTACATATATTCCCTGTAGGTGAATGTAATGTAATTAAATATATTAGAGAATTTTTAAAATTATATTAAAGAATAAGTATGTAAAATTATTTATAAGATTTATAAGATTATTATGAGCTGTTGTTTGTAAATGTTTTTTGAATGAAGATTTATTTACAGTTCTACCACATTCACAAGTATCTTTAATTTTCTTACAGTCTTTACATACATAACAACGTCCACCTCTTTGATATTTATCTTTACAAAATTCTTTAATACTTTTTTTAATCATACATTCACTACACTGTCTTAATTGTGGCTTAGTGTTGTCCATTTAAATAAAATAAAATTAATGAGCAAAATAATATTACATTGTGAATATAAGTAAATTAATTAAAATAAATTAGGCAATAAAGGTAAATTACATTAACATTTTTAGTTTTCATTTTTTCTATCTCTCTTTAAATGTTTCAGAAATGTATATAAACATGAAGTTAACACTTTTATAATTTTTTTAATTTTTTTCATTCATTTATATAGAATCAAATGTTAATAATTAAAATTTTCAGTAAGGATTCCATGTTGTGCATCATATGCAAGATTCTTTTAACCATACATAATTACATAAGCAAGAGTATCATTTGGAACTTGATCATTAAAAGTTGCACAAAGTTTCACAGTTGTTTTCTGTGCAATTACAATATTCTTTCTACGTGTCATATTATAAATTGGATGATTATTTACAAAGCTAAATGGATTAATATCAATATCTGATTTAAGTAAAGTAATTCGTTTAAAATCTAAAAATGCATCACATGCTTTTAGAAAATTATTTGGCGGATTAATATTCCACATTTCTCGAGGAAAACTTCATTTCTACCAATTTTTAAATATATATTCTGTAGTTTAAAATGATCAAATAATGATGAATCAACTAACTGATTATTTTTACGATTTGTCTGAAATAGACCAAGTACAAAATATGGCATATCAAATTCTGTAGAGTTACAGTATTTTGTAATATCTAGTTCAACGCTCTCCAACTTCCATGTACCTATTTTATTTGTCTGACAAACCCTGTTCTCAGGGCTATATTTTATTTGACTAATGAAACTATGCAGATGTTTGTAAAAACGATAAGGACATATCGCTTCATGTTAATGTAATACTGCCGTCTTCTGAAGAAGATAGATTTATATCTATTGAAATCTAGGTAAAGATTACTTTATCCTTTGCAACTGGTCGGCTGCTCTTAATCTGATAATTATCAATTAATTTTTTAATTGATTTTCCATCATATGTTGGATAATCTGTTCCATCATTTCCAACAATACTAAAATTCATGTATAACTGTGCATGTTTTGGATGACGCAACCATCACCAACATTTATTTCAATTTCTGTATCTTTGTTAGGATCATCTAAATTATTTTTAGTTTTCTCATTCACAGGGAATGAGTAGAATTGTAAATTTTCTATTTTATTCATTGCTTTAGCTATCACCGACTTATTAGGGAAAAAATTTATTAAGATATTTCTAAAACAACTGTTACAGTAGCACCCTTGAAGTCAATTGCATTATCATTTTCATCAGTTATAGTAACTTCTAAATCTTGAATTGTATTAAAAATTGGAACATTTACAGATTATTTTGGTTCACCAAATTCTGCATTATGTTTGAATGAAGCAAGAACATTAGTTTCTTTATGAAAATGATCATTATGTTTTAAACACATTCCATCAGCAACATTAAAATTTATATTTATTAATTCAAAAGGAATAAGTTTAGGAACATCTTTAGCTACAGCTTTTTCATTAGATAAAATAATTTGATAATTAAAACCAAGTAAATTTCCAATACTATTTTCTATATCCATATACAATTTTACATCACTTTCAATAACAATTCTATTTAAAATTTCATTTCCTTTAATATGTATATTAGGTGTTTTAGAATGAATAATTTAAAAAAAAATTTCAAGCTATATTGACCTCCAGGAATCTGTATTGTTTCACCACCACAATAAAGTTTACTATTTTTTGTTGTAATATTTGTTGTTAAAAAAAGTTGAATAAAAACTGACTAGTGAAACATTAGTATAACTATCATGTATTGGAACAGTTAATCTTTTTCTAAGTGTTGAAGATTTATCACTAAGTTGAAAAAGGTGGCTCATTTATTAGTGAAAAAAATTATTAATAAATCAATAAAACTAAAGTAAGAATTCTAGAAAATAAGTTAAAAAACAAACATGGTAATCTTTCACCAAATTCTATAAGGTGTGCAATACTTGGACCAAGTGGTTGTGGAAAAACAACGTTAATGATTGATAATTGTATTTTAGCTCCAGGTTGGTTAAATTGGAATAAAATTAAAAGTTTATATAATTATTCAAAAAGTTTAGATCAAGCAAAATATCAAGAATTTATAAAACAACATAAAAATTGAAGCTAAAATTCATAAACAAATTGTTAGTTTTAATGAAAACAATGAAGAAATTATTCTATTAGATGAATGAGTAAATAATTCAGTTGTGGTAGTCAATGATTTCATTTTAGAAAATCAAGAAATTGTAAGAGAAAATTTTACTAGAGGAAGACACAAATGTATAGATTGTTTTTATTTAGCTCAAACATATTCAAAAATACCAAAGCAGTTAGTTACAGATAATTTAATTTTTTAAATATATTTAGACAGCATGATACAAATTAAATAATATTTATCATACAAATTAAATAATATTTATCATGAGTTTGTTGTTGGAGATTTAAAATTTGATAATTTTAAAGGTGTTGGAATGATGAATTTGGATTTTTCACAATAGATGTGACTAGAAAACCAAATGAAGGTAAGTTTAGAAATAAAATACAACGTTTCTTAACATCATGAACATTAAACATAGATATAAACTTTAACATAAACATAAATGTAAAAAACATAAACATAAAAGTTAAACATAACTAATGTTTTTTCTTCCATAATAAATGATTGCAATGTATGATGATGAAGTTGTTAAAAAAATTAAACAATATAAAAAGAAATCTGAAGAATTGAAGGAACAATTTAAGGTTTGGAAAAAGCAACCAAGAACAGAATATGAAAAATATAAAAAGGAAGATCAACCTGTTATTGATGCTATTGAAAAAGTAAAACAAGGTATTGAAGGTTTAGGTCATAATGTTTTAAAAGTAATCCATATCATCATCATATAGAAGATTTTGGAGAATTATCACCAATTAAACCATTAAAAGATTGGTCTGATGATATTCCTGGAAAATATGATCATACATTAAGTGAATCAGAAATTCAGGACTTATTAAATAAATACCAAAGAGGAAATAAAAATAAAAAGATAAATGAAAGTAAAAAGATAAATTATCTGTTGAATTTAATGGTGTTAAACTAAAAATTGGTGCTAAAAAATATGAAGTTACAGATGGATTAATGAAAATCATACCTGAAGAACATATCACTATGGAAGATTTAAAATTTAAGTTTGATGCTGTAGATTTATCAAATTATGCAGATATTTTATTTAATTCAGGAGCGTTATATTCTGATAATAATCCAAATAGAATAAGATCAAGTAAAGGTAATAAATACAATTACTTAATAAAAAAAATGTTGATGTTTATTTTCCAAATATAAGAAGACAAACTATAGATTCTGCAGAACCAAGTTCACCTGAAAAACAACAAAAATTGGAGACAGTTTAATTAAAAAACATACAGATAAAGGAATTGAATATGTTGGGATGAATGATGTTAGACAATTAATTGATAGATTAGCAGTTATTCATGGTGAAGAACTTGCTGGAAATAAGAATTTTCAAAATGAAAAAGTTAGTATTGCATAATTTAATACAAATTAATTTAGTGATTTTATAATTGATTATCTGAAAGGAATTCCATATTTAATTATATTTCTGAATAATCTTCCACATACATTTTGGAAAAGTGATAAATATGAAAAACGATTAGTAAATACTTTAATTAAAAAATTACCATTTGAAATGCATCTTCCAGGTTATAATTATTGTCATCCAGGTACAAAATTAGAAGAAAGATAAGCTAAAGGCGATAAAGATATAAATCCATAATATGAAGCTTGTAAAAATCTAGGTATTGCTAATACAGATATTAAAGATTGAAAAAAAGACATATAGCTGATAAAGAACTTCAATTAGCTGCAAAAGAAAAACAGTATGCAGATGATGCTTCATTTGGTGAAAAAGTTGCAGCAACAGCAGTTAGATGAATAATGTTTGGAATACGAGAATTAGGTATGGTAATTAATGTTGATGAAAATGGTTGGGATTATAAATATTAAAAAATCTTTATTAAATTTTTAACTATATAAATGAATACTAAAATGTAGACTTTCACGGCCGGAAATATCATGTCCATTATAATTATCCGGTTTGTTATGCCATGGTCGGTTGATGAATTCTGTGTCGATTCCTAACGTTTCGTCTCCGACTGTGGCAGACATCTTCAAGGGGGTCCGTAGCTCAATGGAAGGTTCAACACACCCACTGGCTCGCTACTGACTGCTGCTAAATTCCGTGTCCACGCGCCCCCACGCCGTGGTGTGACGCCAAGTGTTTTGAAAACGTCAGTGCAATTGGCCGCTGTCCATCGCCGTCGATCGCCGTTACCATCACCCAGTAGTGGGCGGGTGGTACACATCTTCTTTAACACCAGCATCCATATGCCATTTAATTTCACACATATAAAGAATTCGACACATTTCATCAGCAGATTGAATGGCATAGTGGTCCAGCCGGAGGACATATTGGTCAGCTTCGATGTGGCATCGCTGTTTACCACGGTTCCACTTAATGATGTATTGGAACAGCTGGATCGAATTTTTCCTGCCGATATTTCAGAACTGTTGAAGTGTTGTTTGACGACCAAATACTTCAAGTGGAATGAACAGTTTTATGAGCAAACGGATGGCGTGGCTATGCAAACTTCTTCATGGAGAAATTCGAAGAACAGGCCTTAGGTACTGCCAGCAAAAAACCAAATGTATGGTTCCGATATGTTGATGACACGTTTGTGCTGTGGAGACATGGTAGGCAGGAATTAAGCCGGTTCCACGAACATCTGAACAGTATAAACTCGAGAATTCAGTTTACAATGGAGGAGGAGGTAGACGGCAAGTTACATTTCCTCGATGTGCTTGTTTTTAGAAACCAAAATGGTAGTTTGGGCCACTTAGTATGCTGCAAACCCACGCACACGGACCGTTATTTGCACCGGGATTCGAACCACCACCCACAACAGAAGCAGGGTGTTATCAAGACGTTAGCGGACAGAGCTAGAAATATTTGTGAACCTGATTTGCTCGACGCTGAGATGGAACATCTCCACAATGCACTAATGAAGAACGGATATTCGTCCGCCGAAATAAAACGTGCGTTGAGGCACCCACGCAGAAATCATACTGACGTACAGGCTACTGCAAAATCTAAGGTTTTCCTGCCATTTGTTAAAAATGTATCGGAAAGAATAGGGAGGATCTTGACGAAGCGGAATATTACCATAATTTAGAAGCCCACCAGGAAGATACAGGAATACTTTAAGCCTGCCAAGGACGCTCGCAAACCACTGGAAAAAGCTGGAGTGTATAGGATCCCATGCAGCTGTGGTGATGTTTATGTGGGTACCACTAAAAGAACTGTTTCTAAACGTTTGGAAGAGCATAAGGGAAATTGCAGAAGAGGAGAAACGGAACGATCAGCTGTTGCGGAGCATGCTTTCCAGCCAGGGAACCACAATATTTGTTTCGAGGAGACGCAATTATTAGCGGCCACTAGTGGATATTACGAAAGGCTCTACAGGGAGGCAATCGAAATCGCTAAACACCCTAATAATTTCAACCGTAAGGAGGAGGGTGTGAAATTAAATGGCATATGGATGCCGGTGTTAGAGAAGATGTGCACCACCCGCCCACTACTGGGTGATGGCAACGGCGATCGACGGCGACAGACAGCGGCCAATTGCACTGAAGTTTTCAAAACACGTGATGTCACGCCGTGGCGTGGGAGCGCGCGGACACGGAATTTAGCGGCAGTCAGTAGCGAGCCAGTGGGTGTGTTGGACCTTCCATTGAGCTACGGACCCCCTTGAAGATGTCTCCCACAGTCGGAGACGAAATGTTGGGAATCAACACAGAATCAATCAACCGACCACGACATAACAGCCGGGATAATTATAATGGATATATATATTAATAACTTTACAATTGATTATACTTTAGTACATAGTGGCAAAACTAAGCCAAAGTCTGTTAAATTAAAGTTAAGCATAGAGCAATTAAATGGAATTGAACCATTTTTAACAGATGTTCAAAAAAGGAAAAAAGAAAAGAAAGTTAGTGAAAATTTACTTGTTACATTAGCTATTCCTTTTGCAAAAAAAAAAATTATTGAATATTTAACAAATAAGAAAGATGGTAAAGGGCTAACAAAACATGAAAGAGGATTTTTACCATTATCATTAGCTGCATTACGTTATATAACAACAATTGGTTCATTGGCTGGTAGATCTATGCAATTGCAAATGCAGTTATAAATAAAAAGAAAAATTATAAGGAATTAGAACAAAAAAGACATAACTTCGAAATGGAAACAAAAGCTGGTAATGGAATGAAGAAAATAAAAAAATTCCAGTAAGTAATTGATAAATGTCCTAATGCATTAAGTAATTTTGATATAGAAGAACTTACCAAACAATAAAAATTAAAAACTTTCGTGGTGTATATATGATTGATGAATTAGTAAATAAGCCATTTAAAATTGAATGTGGTGTAGTTAATTTCGATTCATCTGATAATACTGGTACACACTGGATTTGTTATCATAAAAACAGTAAATTTGTTTTTCATTCTTTTGGTGGTAATATACCAAAACACTTAGTTAATTACTTAGGAAAAGATGAAATCTATTAATTTTGATGAAGTAATTTGTAGTCATTTGTGTTTATTCGTTTTGAAACTGTTATGTGTAAATTATAACTTTAATGATAATTTAGATTTAATACATGGACATTTTTGGAAATAACATACATTGATTTAATGAAAGTGAACAAAAAGTTAATACATCTACAACCTATCTACAAAAAATTGAAAATATCATTAAGCAATTTGATCCAAAGGTCACTAATGCAATTAAACTATTTCAAAAAGAAGTTAATTTTTAAAGTAATTAAAGGTGATGTTGATATTACAGGTAGAAGACTTGCTAATGTAAATGATCCAAATGATTTAAAAGATGTAGATAACAAACAATGCTTAGAAAAGGAATGTTACAAAGCTAGAATACGCAAGCATTTAAACACAATTTAATAAATATGTTACCAATACAGAATTAAATGAAAAAATTAATCAGATTCATCAAGATAACTACAACACTTTCAAGAATTTCTTTACAAAAAAGGAAATTGAAAAAGCTTTTTCAGATTATTTCTCAAAAACTGATTTAACACTGAATCAGAATAGTTAAGTAATCTTAAAGAGAAAGCAAATGATAAACAAATAATTGAGTTTACTTTTATGATAGGTGATGAACAAAAAAATGTACAATTTTGAATATGGTTTCATACTTAAAAAGATTATTTTTGTTGGTAAAATCAATAACAGAGATTTAAAGTTCGTGTAGTTGATAAGATATTTAAAATAAATAATAATAGTCAATCAATAATGAAACATAAATCTAATTTTTTTAACTTTAATACTGAAAGATTCTGTTAAAACTCTTTCTGTAGATGTAAACATAATTGTATTTGGTGAAATAATTTAGATTTTAATAAACTTTTTACCTATATAAAAGGAAAATCATAGTTCACATGTTACCATATTTATTGTTTAAAGTGTAAAAAGTTTGCTGATACACATAATCCACATAGAGTAACAAATTAAAATGAAAGACAAACAATTGAAGGTCTTTGTACAATTTGTAAATCTAAAAAGAGTAAATTTGTTAAAAAGTTTTGGAAAAGCTGATGAAGGTTTAAATAATATTCTTGAAGAAACAATTAATGAATTACATAAATCAATGAGAAAAATTTTTAAGTAATAGATGTTATTACTTTTAATGTAGATGATTTATGACAAGCTTATTTACTTGAAATGGATTCTGGAAATTTAAAAGGTATTTCAAAAATAATTAAAGGATACAAATATTTATTGACTGTTATTGATGTCTTTTCGAAATTTGCTTGGCCAGTTCCTATTAAAGATAAACCAAGTAAGAATTTAGTTGACGCTTTTCAAAAAATTTTTATAGATAGATGACCGAATAATTTATGAGCAGATAATAGTTTAGAATTTTATAATAAAGAATTGAAAGAGTATTGAAGAATTATTAAAGGATTATAACATTAATTGTTATTCAACTTTTTCAGAATTTAAAGCATCTGTTGTTGAATGAATTAACAGAACACTTAAAGAAAAATGTGGAAGAAATTTGCATTACAAGGAAATTACAACTGGTTAAATTTACTTAAAGATCTAATCATGAATATAATAATACAAAACATTTTACAATAAGAATGAAACCCATAGAAGTTAATGAAAATAATTTAAATATAACTAATATTAAATCTACTTGTGACTTACATCTGCTTAGCTGACGCTAATGAGCAATCTAAATTCAAAAAAGGTGATAAAGTTAGATTTAGTAAACTGAATGGTCTTTTTGAAAATGGATATACAGCTAATTGGTCAACAGAAATATTTGAAATCGAAGATGTCATTTATTCCAATCCAATTACATATAAATTAAGATATAAAAGGAAATTTTTATGAACAAGAACAATAGAAAACGAAATTCCCAGATGTATATTTAGTTGAAAAGGTTTCAAAAAATATGTTAAATTTTTAGGTTTTCATAATTCACATAACATTTGGGTAAATGAAGATGAAGTAATTTTATAAAAGTTCAGCATTTTAATATCATTAATCAATTGTTCTTTGTATAGTTGTTCAAAATATTGAAATAGTTCATATGACTGATAATCCTTAAATTCTCTTTCATTCTTTGATACAGATTTTTTTGAATTAGGATTATAGTTGAATCTTAACATTTCTTCACAATTTGAATGTCTATCTTCGATTTATATAATTGTATCTGTAAATTTTTTCCCACTCTTCTAATGATATAATACTTATATTCACATTCATCATCAAATAATTTTTAAGAAATGAATGTTCGTCATAAACTGTCATAAACTGTTTTAGGAAGTACATGTGGTAATAACCACTAATTTCTTCATTTCTTTTACATATTATTTCTGAAGCAATATTAACTGTTTCTCTCAAAAATTTGAATATGAACATCTTTCATTTTAATTCTATCATCTTTCATTTTAATTCCATCATCTTTTAATTGAATTATTTCTGAGTTAAATTTATTAAATAATTGTAATTGTTGTATACTATTATTGTGTTTAATTTGATATTAATAATCATCAATCATATCTTTTTTTATATTTACCATGTTTTCTAATTGATGGTAAAACTTCATAAGTAACCCATTTTGAATTTTTAGCTTCTTCCTTTTTTGATTTTAAAATTAAAGAATATAATCCAGGTTCATTAATAAATATTGAAGATTTTCATTGGCTTTAAACACCTCTAATTTACTGGGTTTAGATAAACGTTTATATTTTACTTTATCATCAATATCAAAATGTTTTCTTATTGCACCATCAGTATCTTTACACTCTAATATCAGTTCAACATCTTTTGCTTTAAACCATGGATTATTTTCTTCATCAATAATCACGAAAACTTGTTAATTGTGTAGGTAAGCTTTTTGTTAAACATATCTACAATCCATTCCATTTAAGAGAAATATATTTTATTAGTTTTGCAGAAATAAATATTATTTGAAATTTGTAGTTTGTATTTACGATTAACAACAATTAGAGAATTTAACTTGTTTATAAATCTAATAAAAATTATTTCTTATAAATGGAGAACCAAAACGAAATGCAAACGAAACTAAGAGAAACTTCTGTACTAATTCAGGTTTGTGAAAAAGGTATTTTTTGTCCTATTTTTTTAAGTGATGAAAATAATAATGAATTTGCCAAAACAAATTGCAAACATATTTTTCATAAAGAATATATTGACGAATTGTTAAAGGAAAAAGAAAATTGTCCACTTTGTAGAAGTATTATTAATAATAAAGAACCAAAATCAGTTGACATAATAACAACACTTGATTCTTTACCAGGAAGATATAATTAGATCTTTTGATTCTTTACCAATAACTACAAGCTTTTTTGATCATTTATTTGACAGAAATCGGCAATTTAGAAATGAGTACTATGAATCTAATGATGATTCTTAAGATACTGATGATTCTTATTTTTAAAACAATTTATACGAATAACTTAAAATTAAAATTTAAAAACTTATAAAAATTAATTAAAATTTAAAACATTATAAAAATTATGAAAATCTACTTTTTTATAATTCTAATAAATTTTTTATACATAAATGGAGCACAAGATTGTTCTCTGAAAATTACATTTTGTAAATATTGTAATACAGAGAAATCAATTGATAATTTCACTTTACAAAAGTATACAAAAGATGGTTATAGAACTATATGTAGACCTTGTTTAAATAAATATCATGTAGAAAATTACATTAAAAAAGAATACCTTCTTTATGTGGAAGAAGTATTGGTAAATATTATTTTAAAGAACATTTACGATGAAATCCAAGTGAAGAACATACAATAATGGAAAATGAATCTACAATGAATAATGAAGAAGTCTTAAGTGAAGAAAAAAAGAAATGTAAAATTTGTTAAGAAATTAAAGATTCAAATTGTTTTTATATAAATCCATGAAGAAGGACATAATAATAAATGTAAGAAATGTACTTTAGAACCTATTAAGAATAAGAAAACTATATGTTTAACTAATAATCCTTTATGATTAAATATCTATCCATCTATTAAATTATTATCATTTTCAATTGATAACATTATTTTTACAAACCTAATGAATTTTTTTGTAATAATTAGAAGAGGAAAATGGAAGGAACATTGCTGCTCAACTAGAACAACTCGCTAATCAACTACAACTATTTCTTGTTGTAAGACTTCGTGAATTTTGTAGAATAATTAATTTACATAAAGCTGATTTAATCACATTTATTATTAGTAATCATTCAATTATAATTAGTAATCACCAAAATATTGTTAGAAGTAATACACCTGTAGTAAGCGAAAATAATACATCTTAAAATAATAATACATCAGAAGTAAGTGAAAATCATTAAAGTTATAAAACTGAAGTAAGTTAAAAACATAAAAATATTGTTAATATTTGTATACCTGGAGAAGTAAGTGAAAATCAGACAAATATTGTTAAAAATAATAAAGCTGAACCTAGTGAAAATCTTTGGAAAAAGTTACCATTTTATTATGTTTATGATGTTTTTCTAACTAAAGAAGATTTACCATTAAAAGGAGTTTTTCCATTTTCTACAAATACTTTTCAGAAGCCAAGCGATAGGAAAACGATTAAAGATTACTTAGTTGAAAAAGCATTTGCAGACAGATTACAAACAATAAATTTAGAAAATAATATGGATATACTTGATCCTAATCATTTCTTAAATGCAGTAAAATCAAAAAATTTTTACGTTGTTAAAGATTATTTGAAAGTACATCTGGTGTGAAGATAAATTTTAATTTATGTTGTGAATATAAACTACAAACAGATGAAACAAACGAAAAAGTTCAAGAATTTGGACAACAAACACCAAACTATACAATTTTAACAGAAAAAGATTTTAATATAAATTCAAATATGGTAAAAGACAAATTTTAGAAAAAATATATAATTTTCAACCATAATGATCAGGATGGTGATTAAATAGAATAATTAGATTACAACTAGCAATTAATAGAAAAATCCCACTCAAAGGATCATCTTATATTGATTTATCAGACAATATTAAAAATAAAAAAACGTGTTAATGTGAAAAATAATGATCAATAGAGTTTTTATGGTCTATAAAGCAGCTTTCTTTCCTTAGGTGAACATCCAGAAGGAATAACAAAATATAGAAATATTAGGCTTGATCTTGATAAAAAAACTTGAAAATATTGAATTTCATGCATTAGTTGATCATATTCCAAAAATAGACGATATAATTAATGTATCTATTATGTTTATTCACTTGATGATGAAATTGATAAATTGTCAAGTGTATCCACTCAAAACAACAAAATCTAAAAAGGAAAAACAGGTAAACCTTCTTTATTTCAAGAAAGATAACAATTCACATTATTGTTATATAAAAAATTTATCTACCCTTGTAACAAGTCAAATGACTAAACTTACTAAAGTAAAATCTATTTGTGATTTATGTTTACCACTTTTTACTGTATGGTTAAATGATGATGCGGTCCTCTTGGGTAAAATATTCTGGAGGTAAAATAGTGCCCCATTCATATCTCCGGGTGGGGACTACTCAAGAGGACATCGTTATCAGGAGAAAGAAAACTGCATTCTATGGATCAGAGTGTGGAATGTCAGATCCCTTAATCGGGCAGGTAGGTTAGAAAATTTAGAAAGGGAAATGGACAGGTTAAAGTCGGATATAGTGGGAATTAGTGACGTTCGGTGGCACGAGGAACAAGACTTTTGGTTAGGTGAATACAGGGTTATAAATACAAAATCAAATAGGGGTAATGCAGGAGTAGGTATAATAATGAATAACAAATAGGAGTGCAGGTAAGCTACTACAAACAGCATAGTGAACGCATTATTGTGGCCAAGATAGACACGAAGCCCACACCTACTACAGTAGTACAAGTTTATATGCCAACTAGCTCTGCAGATGATGAAGCAATCGATGGAATGTACGATAAGACAAAAGAAATTATTGAGGTAGTGAAGGGAGAGGAAAGTTTACTAGTCATGGGTGACTCTGGAATTCGAGAGTAGGAAAAGGGAGAGAAGGAAACATAGCAGGTGAATATGAATTGGGGGTTAGAAATGAAAGAGGAAGCCGTCTGGTAGAATTTTGCAGAGAGCACAACTTAATCATAGCTACCACTTGGTTCAAGAATCATAAAAGAAGGATGTATATGTGGAAGAATCCTGGAGATACTAGAAGGTATCAGATAGATTATCTAATGGTAAGACAGAGATTTAGGAACCAGGTTTTAAATTGTAAGACATTCCCAGGGTCAGATGTGGACTCTGGCCACAATCTATTCGTTACGAACTGTAGATTAAAACTGAAGAAACTGCAAAAAGGTGGGAATTTAAGGAGATGGGACCTAGATAAACTGACTAAACCAGAGGTTGTACAGAGTTTCAGGGAGAGCATAAGGGAACAATTGACAGGAATGGGGGCAAGAAATACAATAGAGGAAAAATGGATAGCTCTGAGGGATGAAGTAGTGAAGGCAGCAGAGGATCAAGTAGGTAAAAAGATGAGGGCTAGTAGAAATACTTGGGTAACAGAAGAAATATTGAATTTAATTGGTGAAAGGAGAAAATATAAAAATGCAGTAAATGAAGAAGGCAAAAAGGAATACAAATGTCTCAAAAATGAGATCGACAGGAAGTGCAAAATGGCTAAGCAGCGATGGCTAGAGGACAAATGTAAGGATGTAGAGGCTTATCTCATGATGGGTAAAACAGATACTGCTTACAGGAAAATTAAAGAGACCTTTGGAGAAAAGAGAGCCACTTGTATATCATGAGCACAGATGGAAACCCAGTTCTAAGCAAAGAAGAAAAAGCAGAAAGCTGGAAGCAGTATATAGAGGGTCTATACAAGGGCGATGTACTTGAGGACAATATTATGGAAATGGAGATTATTTACATGAAGATGAAATGGGAGATACGATACTGCGTGAAGAGCTTGAGATGGCACTGAAAGACCTGTGTCGAAACAAGGCTCTAGGAGTAGACAACATTCCATTAGAACTACTGACGGCCTTGGGAGAGCCAGTCATGACAAAACTCTACCATCTGGTGAGCAAGATGTATGAGACAGGTGAAATACCATCAGACTTCAAGAAGAATATAATAATTCCAATCCCAAAGAAAGCAGGTGTTGTCAGATGTGAAAATTACCGAACCATCAGTTTAATAAGTCACGACTGCCAAATACTAATGTGAATTCTTTACATTAGAATGGAAAAACTGATAGAAGCCGACGTCGGAGAAGATCAGTTTGGATTCCGTAGAAATGTTGGAACACGTGAGGCAATACTGACCTTATGACTTATCTTAGAAGAAAGATTAAGGAAAGGCAAACCTACATTTCTAGCATTTGCACACTTAGAGAAAGCTTTTGACAATGTTGACTAGAATATTCTCTTTGAAATCCTAAAGGTGGCAGGGGTAAAATACAGGGAGTGAAAGGCTATTTACAATTTGTACAGAAAGCAGATGGCAGTTATAAGAGTAGAGGACATGAAAGGGAAGCAGTGGTTGGGAAGGGAGTGAGACAGGGTTGTAGCCTCTCCCCAATGTTATTCAATCTGTATGTTGAGCAAGCAGTAAAGGAAACAAAAGAAAAATTCGGAGTAGGTATTAGAATCCATAGACATCAAATAAAAACTTTGAGGTTCGCCGATAACATTGCAATTCTGTCAGAGACAGCAAAGGACTTGGAAGAGCAGTTGAACAGAATAGACAGTGTCTTGAAAGTAGAATATAAGATGAACATCAACAAAAGCAAAACGAGGATAATGGAATGTAGTCGAATTAAGTCGGGTGATGTTGAGGGAATTAGATTAGGAAATGAGACGCTTAAAGTAGTAAATGAGTTTTGCTATTTGGGCAGCAAAATAACTCACGATGGTCGAAGTAGAGAGGATACAATATGTAGACTGGCAATGGCAAGGAAAACATTTCTGAAGAAGAGAAATTTGTTAACATAGAGTATAGATTTAAGTGTCAGGAAGTCGTTTCTGAAAGTATTTGTATGGAGTGTAGCCATGTATGGAAGTGAAACATGGACGATAAATAGTTTGGACAAGAAGAGAACAGAGGCTTTCGAAATGTGGTGCTACAGAAGAATGCTGAAGATTAGATGCGTAGATCACATAACTAATGAGGAGGCATTGAATAGAGTTGGAGAGAAGAGGAGTTTGTGGCACAACTTGACAAGAAGAAGGGACCGGTTGGTAGGACATATTCTGAGGCATCAAGGGGGCACCAATTTAGTACTGGAGGGTAGCGTGGAGGGTAAAAAGCGTAAAGGGAGGCCAAGAGATGAATACACTAAGCAGATTCAGAAGGATGTAGGTTGCACAGGATAGAGTAGTGTGGAGACTGCATCAAACCAGTCTCTGGACTGAAGACCACCACAACAACAACAACAACACATTTTAATAGTAAAGAAAAATTAGATGAACAACCAAAAAGTTGTTTAACTAATAAACCATTAAAAGGTGAAATGCCAGGTGAAGGAGAATTAATATATTTTTAAATTGTCGATTTACACACAAAGTTCCACTTGTTATATATGCTGATTTTGAAAGTTTACTTTTAAAAATGGATTATTGTGAACCAAATCAAGAAACACCATATACAATGAAATATCAAAAACATGAATAAGTGGGTTTTGTTACTATATTAAATATATATATATATATATATATATATATATATATATATATATATATATATGAAAATTATAGAGATCCTGTTGTTTATAGACGACCAAATTGTCATAAAAAATTTATAGAATGTATAAAACAAGAAGTAGAAGAAATTGGAAGAAAATATTCTGTAATTGAAGAAAGGAAACCACTTGATCTTGATGAATACAAAATGTATCCAAAATCTACAATTTGTACACTATGCAAATGTCCTTATACAAAAAAGAATAGAAAACTATGTCCTCATGATCATTTAACTGGTAAATATATTGCTCCATTATGTAATACGTATAATTTAACACTACAACAACAACCTGACTTTGTACCTATTTATTTACATAATTTATCTGGTTATGATTCACATCTTTTTGTAAAAGAACTTGGTTATGATAATAAAGATATAGAATTAATACCGAACCTTGAAAATAAATATGTTAGTTTTGGTAGACCTACAAAAACTATAAAAATGAGATTTGTTGACATTTAGATTTATGACTTCTTCACTTGATAAACTTTCATCAAATTTAAAGGAAAAGCAATTTAAAATATTAAAAAGTATTTTTCTCCAGAATTATTTAACTTAGTAATCAGAAAAGGTGTTTATCCATCTGATTACTTGAATTCTTGGAAAAAAATTTGTAGAAACACAATTACCAACAAAAGATAAATTTTATAGTGAATTAAATGATTGTGACATAATTGATGAAGATTATGAACAGGCAAAATTAGTTTGGTTAAGTTAAATACAAAAACTCGTGGTGAATATCGTGATTTATACCTTAAAACTGATGTATTATTGTTAAGTGATGTTTTTAAAAATTTTGGAAAAACATGTATAAATACATATAATTTAGATCCTTCTCGTTATTTTACAGCACCAGGTTTATCTAGGGATGCAGTGTTAAAAATTACCACTCTAAAACTTGATTTATTATATAATTATGATATGCTTCTAATGGTTGGAAAAGGAATAAGAGGTGGAATTTCACAATGTTGTAAAAGATATGTAAATCAAATAATTAATATTTAAAACATTTTAATGATAAAGAAAAATCAAATTATATAACGTATCTAGATGCAAATAATTTATATGGTTATGCTATGAACTAATATTTACCATATTGCAGATTTAAATGGGAAGAACCAAATAATTTTAATTGTACAAAAATAAGTAAAATGTCAAACAATAGTCAAGATGGATATATATTTGAAGTAGATCTAGAATATCCAAAATAATTACATGATTTACATATAGATATACCACTAGCTCCTGAATCAAAACTTAATCCAGCTACAAATGAAAGTAAATTAATAACTACTTTAGATAAAAAGTGTAATTATGTAGTACATTATAGAAATCTTAAGTAATATTTATCTTTAGGAATGAAAGTACAAACATCTGGTGAGCCAAAGACCGTACTACAACACGCTCGTAACTCAAATTGAACGACAATATTGATATCTTGATACAGCCTGACAAAGAGGGTATACATTTGATGTGAATCTTCAGGTTTTCGCGGCGCAAAGACTGCTCCATTAAATTTCGGGAATGCAGCCTCATAAATTCTGCAGACTCTGTACATCAGACTAGAGCTATGCATCGGAATGGGAATTTTTGTCATTATCTACTCATATATGAAAGCACCAAGGTTCTTCCATGTAGAGGTTATACCACTGTATAAAATGGGGTAAATAATCTGTTTATTAAATGGAAATCTTTCTATTTGAGTGAGTTCTGCATCCGTTCCTCTATGTGTAGGACTTCTACATCTACTCTTTAATCTCCAGCTTCTGTAGTGTTCTGTGAGAGTAGTATAGACTGACATCCCCATGTGTCCAATATAACAAGACTGAGACTCTTCATAGATAATCTCACAAACCCCTTTCATCATGATGACTGGTTGTTAATCTTCTGAAATGGAAAAAAAAATTATCTAATGTCTGTGGGATGTAGGGAAACACAGAGAAACACTTTGCCTATAAAATATATTATCCTATTTTAAGTTTTACATATAAAATATAAACTACACCATTTTCTTTTCCCTGTATGTACATTGTTCATTGAGGGCAGTAGGAACTTGGCTTGCTCTCTCAGTTTTTTATTGAGAATTTTGTGAATAATGTTGGTTAAATTCTTTATTTGTAACTGTAGGATCTTGAGAGGGAGCTGTGGTGTGTCTATCAGAAGAGGAGTTTTCTCAGTAAAATTTAAATTTGTGGTGTATCTCCTGTCTGCATGCTGATGTACAGGAAAATAATGGTGACCACATAATTGCGTTCTGACATTTATGATTCTTATCTTCTGGTGTTGTCTACCGGAACTTTTCATGCAGTGAATATCATCGAAAAATTTATACCAATACACAACGTGTTCTGTCAGTGGTTCACTCTTAAAAATGTCAGCCTCCCACTTGACCATGAACATTTCTGTTAGCAAGGTTGATGAAAGCCCAGCTGCTTGATTTTAACACCTCCCTTGAAATCAGAAATAATTTTGGTTTATAAATGTTCCACTGTATTAATTATCCTCCACTTTTCTTCCAGATTAATGTTATGTACATGCAATAATACTGCCAATACACATACAGTCTTCCACAGGATTGCTCGAGAAGCTGTATACATCAAAAGAAAGTCATTTTGCATTTTCTGGGATATTAACATGTGTTAACTGTTTACTAAATCTAAACTTTCCTTTATTTTATATTTCTCTGTGAAGTTCCGTTTTTCTTTTTGCCCTTGAAGATGTTGTTGATTCTAGCGACTACATACTGCACTGTTGTCTGTATTGCAGATACTACTGGTCAGATTGGCACTTCTGGTTTGTGGAGTTTGGCTGTAGAGCCCTAGAATTAATTTGAAGAGTACATTTACAAATGTATTCAGAAAAAAATGTTGGAACACTTGTATACTAACTGCTTAAGCTCAGCAAAGCATTTCTGTGCTTTTTGTAGCCGCCCTATCTGTAAAAATTCATCTACTTTGCTTGTGTAACACGTTTTCTTTAATGGCACTAAAGTCCCTACCTTATCATCTTCGGCCAAAATCACTGTTTCCGGTCCTAGTTTTAAGTTCCTTCATGACTACAGAGCAAGGTGGCGCAGTGGTTAACACACTGGGCTCAAATTCGAAAGGGCGACGGTTCAAACATGCATCCCGTTATCCTGTTTTAGGTTTTCCATGATTTCTCTAAATGGCTACAGGCAAATGCCAGGACGGTTCCTTTGCAAGGGGGCAGCCGACTTCCTTCCCCATCCTTCCCTAATCCGATGGGACCGATGACCTCGCTGTTTGGTCCCCTCCTCCATAACAGCCAACCAATCCTTCATGACTAAGAATTAGGTTTTTTTCCTTATGCTACAGTGGTTTTGACTGGCTTAATTTCTTCTGCGCACTGTACTTTCGTAGCTATATCTTTATGTAGGACTAATTCTAGATCTGCTTATTTGGTCTAACACTTGGCCTTTTGTCATGATGTTGCAGGAGTTTCTTCTTGTGCTGACAGGGCTAATCATGTTCTGACTGGACTGGCTGTTTTGTCATATTCGATGACAATAACTGTTCTAATTTATTCTTCTGACTGGAAAACATATTATAAATGATATCTGAAACTGTTTCTCTAACTGTGTTGTCCAATAAGATAAATTCACGTAGATACAGCATGTGAGGAAGTACTATATATATTTAATTTGAAGTGAATGCTCACATTATCAGATACCTGACAACCAGCTCAACTTCTCATGCTTTCTTCATAATTCTTCTACTGTCTTCTTCACATATAACGCACAAGCACAGTGACCTTTGATGTTGATGGTAATGTATCTTGGGATTAGCTCGTAATCTAGGTAATCTAGATACTATTTATTAGCCAAATATGTTGAGATTCTTTCGCTTTCTTGGTTAGGATTTGCCTACAAAGCACAGTTAACTTTGCTCGGCTTCCATTCTTAATCATTTTAATTGATTCAACAGTGGGTTCTTGGTGAAACATTGTATATTATATCAGTTAAATAAAACACTTTTCCAGCCTTGGTTTACATACATATTACTGTATGACTTAGGTTTTTGGTTATAATTCCATTCTTTAGTACACAACTAATCCCAAATATTAGAATCAAGCCAAGATGAATATGTTAACTTCTTAATTTATCAATTGGTGGCTTAAACCACAAAAACCATCATTTTGCAACGTTATGTTGGCTTATATGGAATTCTTAAGATAGCATTTACAATAACTGTGAACAAACATACTTTGGAGTAGAGCTATGGACACGAAAGCGAATTTTTTTGTCATTATCTACTTATGTATGAAGCCGTCGAGGTATTTCTCCTATGTAACGGTGTCTAAGAGTGTGAATCACGAAACTGAGTCTCTTCATTCAATAATAAATGTTTTAAATTCCTAATATTCCTAAGTGAGTGAAATTTTCATAGCCATCTTAGGTTTAAATATATGTTTCCATAAACAAGAAGAGTCATATGATATGACAAGGCTGCTTCCACAATCCAGCCTTTCCCTTAATTCGGACTGACGAAACTGCTGTTCGCTTTAAGTCCTCTTCCTCAAAATACTAAGACTATAGTTTACTATGTTTGTTCGGTTTTCAATGTCTTCTTCTCATAGAGTTCACCCAGAGATTTTCGAGTTGGACAGACTGGAAATCTAAAGTCAATTTAGACAAATGAAACCATTGTAGTTAAATTAGAAAGTGCAACTAAAATTCATGCAAATAAAAAAGATCTTGCTTACACGAGTCCAGTTACGAATGAAATGTGATACCTGTACATTTCAAACTCTAATCGGATTGATTAGCATAACTGTTGGTGACTCAAGCTGGCATTTTTTATCAAAACATTTACACGAATCGACAGTCAAAGAACAAATCTAATGTTTGGAGCAACTGACATGGCGGACGTCGGCTTTAAGTTTGTGATGTCATGAGTATTCCCCTTATTTAATATACATTCCAGCAAGGTATAAAAAATATATTCGCCTTCTCTCTCTCAAACTACAGCCACGTAAAGACATGAGCAACTGAAATACGTATGCTGCAGTGTCCTTGGCTGAAATCGGTCTCATTGCATGGGGGCTTAATTATAAAATAAATGCAATAATTTTAGTAGCTGTGTGTCTGGTTATGAAGTCTTGTAACCGGTTGGCCCTGACTAGTATTAGTACGCAATCTGACTGCATAAAATAACAATAAAGAATTAAGGGAAATTTCCGTTAACACAATTGATTAATTAAGTCCCCAGCAACTATAAAAGCTACGAAACAACAAAGCACAAGTGTAACTGTTCTGTGTTTGGTAGTGTGACTCAATGTACATGTATCTGGCACGGTTCTTCCTCAATACGACAAGAAATTTTAAACACCATTTACAATGAACTAATTGAAAAACCACAAATACTATAATTGCACATAGAAACCAGAATTACAAGTGTAATTCATGAACACGAGCCAGATGCTTTGTTGACTGAACCTGTGACCAAGAGGCATTATTATTAAGGAAATTTGTAATAAAAAAAATTGTTACCTCTATATATATATTGGCGAAAAATTCACTGTGATCATTGCAACATCTCTCCATATATACATTACACCAACCGAACAGCATCTACTCTCTCGCCCAGCACAACAATAACTGCACACAACATGCTCTCAACTAGTACTGCTCTCGACATCATCTCAACAAGGACTGCCTACGACAACCTCTGAAGTACAACTGCCAGTGGAGGCGGCGGAATAATACTCTTTGGCGCAATCTCTGGCGCTTTGACTCAGTGTAGCTACCTTTCAACATGATGTACTCGATCAAGGTGTGGTGCAATCTTTGTCTTGACCGCTGAATTTACGAAAACATCATTAAGGATTCAATACAGCTTGCAACAGAAAATCTTCCGCTTTTCAGTAGACTTAAGTTAGAAAACCGAAAAAAAACTGTTTACTGAGAGAGTGTGTTCTTATATGTAAATAACACCGAATATTGCAGAAAAACTTCTCTTACATTAATAAGAAAGTCCCAGAATCTGTAACAAATGTGAGCCGGGTGGAGTGGCCCAGCGGTTCTAGGCGCTACAGTCCGGAACCGCGCGACCGCTACGCTCAGGTTCGAATCCTGCCTCAGGCATGGATGTGTGTGATGTCCTTAGCTTAGTTAGGTTTAAGTAGTTGTAAGTTCTAGGGGACTGATGTCCTCAGAAGTTAAGTCCGATAGTGCTCAGAGCCATTTGAACCATTTTGTAATAAATGTGAAGATGGAAAAAAATAGTAGCACACTGGAGGGTGCAAACCTACGTCCTTCGACTCCTTAACTACACGTTTAAAATCAAGAGCGCACAGTGAGCACAAACGACTTTCAACAACGTTATCTTACATCTTCGGTTCGCCTGAAGGCTTTTACCACCAGTGTGTCATTACCTGGCACCTGGCACTTAATTGTAACAAAGAGGGACGTGTTTATTAACTGAGCATTCAACGTTATAGTGTTATTACACGTAAGTGTCAACGAAATACGAGGGGTGTTCCATAAGTAATGCAACACATTTTTTCTCGGACAATTTCAGTTTAAAAAACGCGGAATTTGCTGTGGGACACCGTGGAATGTTGCCTCTTCAGCCCCTATAGTTTCATATGGTTCTGATGCGTGCCATCACTATGTCTAACCTATATCTCAAAACGGCAGTTGCAACGGAGGTGCGCTCCAAGCATAGATCTGTCATTGAGTTTCGTTTAACGGAAAACCAGACCATCGCAGATATTCATAGACGCTTGAACAATGTTTAAGAAGACCTCTCGGTCAACAAAAGCACGACGAATCGTTGGGCGAGGCGTCTGTCATCAACTCATCAAGGTTGCGCCAACCTGTCCGATTTCCCGTGTGCCGTCCAGCTGCACACAGCTGTGATTCCCGCAACCTTTGAAGGTCTGAATATTCTCATTCAAAGTGATCGACGATCAACTCTGAAGTGTGGCCCGCCCATTTAGCCGTGCGGTCTAACGCACGGGTTTCCGGGCGGGAAGGAGCGCCTGGTCCCCCGGCACTAATCCGCCCAGCGGACTTGTGTCGAGGTCCAGTGAGCCGGCCAGTCTGTGGATGGTTTTTAGGAGGTTTTCCATCTGCCACGGCGAATGCGGGCTGGTTCCCCTTATTCCACCTCAGCTACACTATGTCGGCTATTGGTGCGCAAACAACTTCTCTACGTACGCGTACGCCACCATTACTCTACCACGCAAACATAGGGGTTACACTCGTCTGGTGTGAGACGTTCCCTGGGTGGGTCCACCGGGGGGCCGAACCGCACAATAACCCTGGGTTCGGTGTGGGGCGGCGGAGGGGTGAAGTGGACTGCGGTAGTCGTCGTGGGGTTGTGGACCACTGGCTGCGGTGGGGATGGAGCCTCTCCGTCGTTTCTAGGCCCCTGGTTAACATATAATACAATACAATACAACTCTGATGTGTACTGAACTCCATCAGGTCACTGAAGAAACGACGTCAGCGCGTTCGTCGCCAGAAAAACGCAAACTAACTTCTTCCTCTCCATGACAACGCAAGGCCGCACACAAGTCTGAGCAGCTCACAAAATTTCATTGAGCTGTTCTTCCTTATCTAACCTACAGCCCGGATCTCACACTCTCTGAGTTGCATGTGCCTAGCCCAATGTAGGATGCAGTCCGCGGAAGCAGTTCGTGGACCATGGGGATGTTATTGATGCCGGAAGACGTAGGTTCCGAAGTCGACTGTGCGGGCACACTGTTCTTCCATGTAAGGCAGCGTAAGGTCGTCGCACTGAACAGAGCTTATGCTGAAAACAGGGTTTTGTAGCCAAAAGGGCGGGGAATAACATCGCGTATTGGAAACCTGAATAAAACCAACCTGCTTGCAGGAAAAAAAATGTATTGCGTTACTTATTGTTCACCCCTCGTACGATGAAATACAGTATTATCTCAAGAGAGAGTAATTTCTGATTTCAGCCAAAGGACTAGTGGAGATATTGTAGTGAACTCCTTTAGCTGCTTGTCGTGAAGATCACGCCGATCGGCAAAATGGACAAAGAACCCTTGCTACTCCAGATACCGCCACCAATGTCCCTACCAGCTAAGACAACGATCCTGTAGTGTTGCCGGGAATATGTCACTGAACTGCTGTACTTGCTTACAGGAGGTGCGCCAGCAACTGCAGGTGGCGAAGGATGAGCTGGACAAGGTGCGCAAGGCATACTACATTCAAGAGAAGCGCATAGCGACGGCGCTCAGGCTACTGCAGCAGAGAGAGCAGAGTCTGCGCGAGGTAACACATGGCCCGTCGTCGTACCAGCCCTTCACTGTGCTGCGCATGGATGCCAAATGTGGGCCCTCGCTACACGATCTCAAACGCGACCGCTAGGCGCCTGTGTCTGAAAAGGCCCACCCCTCACCCTGCTTTCTTATTTACTGTGCATGATGAAGTATAGTCATCGGTAACACTTACACATGTAAAGGGCAAACTGTAAAATTCGTGCAACGACAGCTAGATCCCTGTCTGCAAAAAGCCCCACTCTCACACTCCTAGCTGTCTTGTGCGTCATGACATGTCGTCACAGATAGTAGATTTTACGTATGTACTGGGCAAGGTGTAAAATTTGTGCAGTGATGGCTAGGTCCCTGTCTGTAAAAAGTCCCAATCCCACATTCCTAGCTGTCTTGTGCATCGTGACACTTCGTCACTGGTAGTAGATTTTAGATATTTATTGGGAAAGCTGTAAAATTCGTGCATTGATGACTAGGTCCCTATCTGTAAAAAGTCCCACTCTCACACTCCTAGCTGTCTTGTGCGTCATGACATGTTATCATTGATGGTAGATTTTACATGTTTATTGGGCAAACTGTAAAATTCGTGCAATGACAGCTAGATCCCTGTCTGCAAAAAGCCCCACTCTCACACTCCTAGCTGTCTTGTGCGTCATGACATGTCGTCACAGATAGTAGATTTTACGTATGCACTGGGCAAGGTGTAAAATTTGTGCAGTGATGGCTAGGTCCCTGTCTGTAAAATGTCCCAATCCCACATTCCTAGCTGTCTTGCGCATCGTGACACTTCGTCACTGGTAGTAGATTTTACATATTTATTGGGAAAGCAGTAAAATTCGTGCAGTGATGACTAGGTCCCTAACTGTAAAAAGTCCCACTCTCACACTCCTAGCTGTCTTGTGCGTCATGACATGTTATCATTGGTGGTAGATTTTACATGTTTATTGGGCAAACTGTAATATTCGTGCAATGACAGCTAGATCCCTGTCTGCAAAAAGCCCCACTCTCACACTCCTAGCTGTCTTGTGCGTCATGACATGTCGTCACAGATAGTAGATTTTACTTATGTATTGGGCAAGGTGTAAAATTTGTGCAGGTCTCTGTCTGTAAAAAGTCCCAGTCCCACATTCCTAGCTGTCTTGTGCATCATGACACGTCGTCATTGGTAGTAGATTTTAGATATTTATCGGGAAAGCTGTAAAATTCGTGCATTGATGACTAGGTCCCTATATGTAAAAAGTCCCACTCTCACACTCCTAGCTGTCTTGTGCACCTTGACATGTCGTCACAGGTAGTAGATTTTTGGTATTTATTGGTTAAGCTGTAAAATTCGTGCAATGACGGCTAGACCCCAGTCTGTAAAAAGTCCAATTCTCACATTCCTAGCTGTCTTGTGCATCATGACATGACATCATTGGTAATAAATTTTACGTGTCTTTATTGAGAAAACTATACAGTTATTGTAATGTTTTCAGGTGGACTTCGCAAGCTACTGCAAAATGCATGGTGGAAAGTATTTTGCACCAATATTTGCAAAGTTTTGTCCTATTTATTCGGAAGCAATCTTCAGGAAAGCTACATCTTAGAAATAAGTGCATAATTCTGTGAAAAACAGATTAATAACACACACTTTTCTTATGGAAAAAAGTTATCACAGCTACACACACTACTTGAAAAATGTAATAAAATCGTAATGACTTTGGACTCAATGTGATTTCATGAAAAGCAAATACATAATTATTAGCAAAACTACAAAGATCCCATAAGGTATTAATATTAGCCTAAAACCATACCTTGGAAGTAAGACTCCAAATGACTGAATGTCGTAACGGATGATTCCGTTATGATGTTACAAACGTATCAATTTGAGGTAAGGGATCTGGAATTGACCGAGTCCAAAGCTATAAGTGAAAATCTTTCTGTTACCACTGACGATGAACCTCTTCTATTGCAAGCTCTTTGCTTTCCATACTTTGAGAGGTGGTAGTTTTGACCAAAGTAAGAAAAAAAAGTCCAGTAAATATGGGCTCTAAAGTACACACCTTAACAGCTATGAGGACTTGTTCAAATTTGTTACTGTGAAACACGTCTCCTCGTTACTGAAGAAAAGCTCACAGCTCTTAAGGAGGGCATTTTAGAGTCCGTATTTACTGGACTTTTTTATTGTTTTTGTTAATACTACTATCGCTGAAAATTTTCTACCCTACAATCTTAGCAACAACAGTACAGGTTCATGTCTTCCACTGTCAGAGGTACGAGAATGATTTTCGCTTGTAACTTCCTACCTGTCGTTTCCGGACCTAGGGTTTCTTACCTCAAATTGATACATTTACTCTCATCCATCATCCCTGAGAGTTTGTAACATCGTCTCTGAATCACGCTGTATAATCCCAGTATACTCGTTTGCAATGGAGGCATGGCCAGTTAATGAAGCGACGAGGAAGAAGATCGAGGCACTATAAATGTGGCTGTCTCGACTAATGTTAAAAATATCCGGGTTACAAATAATTATCGATGAAGACGCTCTAAGGCGAATCAATGAGGACAAGGAGTTCGGAAACACGACCAAAACTAGAAAACTATCTGGCGATATCACGAGAGGAGAAAGACGTAGTATTCTAAGACTGATAATGGAAGGGAAAGTTTTGTGGGAAAGGAAGAAGACGTACATCGTGGCTGCAGAAACAGAGAGTGGTTCCAATGCACTTCCATACAATTATTTATGTCTGTGAAGTTGAAAATAAGAGTATCCATAATGATAACCTTCGCAGATAGATGCACATTAGGAATTAGTAGTCCTATTCCATTAGAGTATTCAGCGATGAAAAATGGACTATCTGTTTACCTCTGCCTCAGTAAAGCAACATAATCTTGTCTTATGTCATTTGCATGTATGTTACGCAAGATATACAATGGTGACAACAGAATAGTCACACAGTTTCCGTGACTATTCTTCCTTCTTCTTTCTCCTTATTTCTCCAGTGGAATTACAAGTCTATGGAGCTTTAAGCCTCTTCAAGAAGTTTTACCAGTCCTGATCTTCCCAGTGCGGCTATTCATCAAACCCCTCAACACTAACAGTTGCTATATCTTCTTACATATCGTCCATTAATTACTTTCGTCATCTTCCCTTCTGTCGTTTTGCAGTTGGTGACCATTCATGAACCATTTTTTCCTTTCTACCAACATCCACCCTAATAATGTGATCATGTCAGTCTGTTCTCTAATTTTTGTTAATCTTGAAGTCCCCGTAAATGGACAAACTTGTTTATCTAATTAGCTGTGATCTAGCCACAGATTTGTCAAACAAACCCGTACAAATACAAACAAAGCTTGTCAATGTAACCTTACTTTTGAAGCAGACGTTTTGCGTGTATGCTGTATTTTGACATAGTGGGAATGGCTAGAGAAGCAGATAAGGCATTTGAAGCACTGACTCTGGCACTTTCTTTTTTTTTTTTAAAAAAAAAAAAGATGAAAAGAAGAGGCTAGTCCAGGAAAAGGTTCAAAATGAGAGAAAAATATATACACGAAAACCTGTTAATGGAAATGTTAGGCTCACAGCCTGATGATTACATCCATTTTCTGTGGATGCACAGTGAAACTTTTAATAACTAGTTTAGATTTACTTAGATTTACTTCATCCTCTCATTGAAAAAGAAGACACAAGTATGCGAAAATTTATACTGTTCTACATGGTCCTCTTACGACAGTTCATTAAAATACCAAACATGGGAACATGCAATCCACATCATCCATGGATGAACCAGAGAGCTTTGATTTTTTTTTCATTTTAATGCACTCTCGCCTGTATATTGTGCATAGAATATTGATTTTGTCCAGAACCTCTTTTGGTGCAATATATGGTTGGGAATGATGTGACATCTCTACCATTCTGGCAACGCCAGAGCTATTTTGTTTTTATCCTTGATCGTAGTTTCCATAGTTATGAAAACTCACGACTCAATGAGATAAACTATAATAAAAGTATTTTTCACTAAACGTTTGCGGCGAAGCGTCGACACAAACAACGTCCGCCATCTTGTCAAACTCTCCATCAATCAAAATTTATCGCAAACATGGCAAACACTACCTGTGCTTGACAAACTCGTCAAACAATACCGTAAATGGTCAAATATTTGACAACCATAGTAAAGTTCAACAGATTGTTTGATCATTTAAAGTGTCAGCTCCTCATAAAGGCGGTCAAACTAAATATTTTTCGTAGATCTCCATGTACCATTATTATTATTATTATTATTATTATTATTAGTAGCAGTAGTAGTAGTGCGAACTGCCTCGCAGACCTTCTGCAGTAACGTGCGTCAAATATTCTGATCTATTGCTCATATGTAGTCTACTCGTTAGTGCCCATGTTTCATATCCTTAAGTTACGACTAGCCTGACCATAATCTTATATAGCGTGTTTCAGGAAGAATATTAAATATTTTATGAGGTCCAGTTTTCATTGGTTAAGAGATACAGCTGTCAGAATGTAAGCGAAACAAATCCTTACAGAAGGTGTTAAGCAAAGGCAAACGATTAAGTTTAGAGTTGATTACCATAAATTACACCCTCGACTTCAATGCACTTTCGAATTTTCCTCACACGATGTTTCCTGAGAACAGCACTGTTCATCATCCAAATCATCAAATCGCCTCTTGCGTTGCTATTTCTTTGCAGTTTTCACTTTTCAACCACACCCACGGTTTAGTAACTTCCGCGGCCAAGAAATATGACTATTTCTACCAGTCCATCTCCTCAGGAACATAAGGTTTATGTGATGTGTCATCTGACGACTAAAATGTGCTACTGCCCCTTCGTGCTGGGAGGACATAACCGATCATTGTAACCAAGAATCCTCTTCCAATAATGCCAGAAGATAGTTTTTCAGGATGTGCTGACCTCATTTAAAATAAGAAATAAAATAAAATAAAGCACCAAGGCGTCCTCAGAACAGAACACGTGGTGCTGCCAAGAGACTTCGAAAATATAACTTTAAATGTAATGACTTGCATTTGATTAATGTCTCCTTTGTGAATTTGTTTGGGTTATATTGTAATAGACGTATCCTTCTAATTAATAAAAATTGGGCATATGGAAAATGCTCCAATCGTAGCACAAAAATGCCAATATGTCCTGGGCAGAGTTAGAGATGTAAAAGAAGAGAACTAGCTTTTCACTTGTCTGGCAGTTCACAGACATTTAAATCAAAATATCTGGATATATTCGCGCTGTTTTACTTGTTAGTATTACTACCCATATCATGTAATACAATGCATCATGTGAAATAAAGTAACATGATACATGATGACGTCAAGTCGTATAACATGACACAAGCCATCATATCATGTTTACTGTCGCAGGCGAACTTCTGAATTTTACACACAGGATCAGGGACTTTAGCTCATAAATTGCAATATGCCGGTGTTCCAACACCTTGCAGCTAATCGAGGTCAGTGTGCTGGAGAAGCAGGCTTAACTCGTAAAAAAGTGCGAATATTTCAAGATGTTTTGATTCAAATGGCTTTGAAACTGCCCGATAAGTCGAAAAGCTGCTTTTCTTCTTTTACATGCCTACCTCTGCCCAAGATATATTTGTCTTTTTGTGCTATTATAGGAGCATGTTTCATTCTGGTTCCCAATTTTACTGTACCATAATTTTGAGAGTAGACCGCCATAACTTGGCCATCGATGTGGATTTTGTTGACTCTGCCGACAACTGATGCGATGTGGGTATTTTATTGTTTTGAGGACCGTATTGCTTTAATAGTGGCAACGGATAAAGCTTTCACAAAACGACGAGGCGACTATTAATTACATGTATTTGCCTACCTTCTTACAAAATGTGAAGTTTGAAATTTTTTGCACGTAAAATCAGAATGAGGCTAGATTTTTGAAAGCGATTTTTCAGTTTTATTGTAAGAATGAATTTTTTATTCATTTGATTCACTTTAAACCGTTTCTGCGCATTCAACTCACGTAAGAATAAATTTTACGTGGTACGTTTAAATCGAATTTAAACCAACGAATCTCGATTCCGGGGAATGATTGCTGGAGTAAAAAAAATGCATTTTGACTTCCTCCATTTATCTTACTTCGTGCAAACTTTGAACCGATTCGTACAAGTTCAAAGTATAGAAATAGTGCCCTTCAAAAACCTAGAAAATCATGAATGGACACCAACTGCAAAACGACAGAAGGGAAGATTACGAAAGCAATGAATGGGCGATATGTAAGAAGATATAGCAACTGTTAGTGTTGGGGGGTTTGATGAATAGCCGCACTGGGAAGATCAGGACTGGTAAAACTTCTTGAAGAGGCTTAAAGCTCCATAGACTTGCAATTCCACTGGAGAAAGAAAGAGAGAGAACAAGAAAGAATAGTCACGGAAACTGTGTGACCATTCTGTTGTCACCGTTGTGTATCTTGCGTAATATACATGCAAATGACATAAGACTAGATTAGGGCGCTTACTGAGGCAGAGGTATACAGATAGTCCATTTTTCATCGCTGAATACTCTAATGGAATAGGACTACTAATTCCTAATGTGCATCTATCTGCGAGGGTTATCATTATGGATACTCTTATTTTCAACTTCACAGACGTAATTAATTGTATAGAAGTGCATCGGAACCACTCTCTGTTTCTGCAGCCACGATGTACGTCTTCTTCCTTTCCCCCAAAACTTTTCCTTCCATTATCAGTCTTAGAATTTTGCGTCTTTCTCCTCTCATGAGATCGCCAGACAGTTTTCTAGTTTTGGTCGTGTTTCCCAACTCCTTATCCTCATTGATTCGCCATAGAGAGTCTTCATCGGTAATTACTTGTGTTCTGGATGTTTTTAACATTAGTCGAGACAGCCACATTCATAGTGCCTCGATCTTCTACCTCGTCGCTTCATTAACCGGCCATGCCTCCATTGCAAACGAGTATACTGGGATTATACAGCGTGATTCAGAGACGATGTTACAAACTCTCAGGGATGATGGATGAGAGTAAATATATCAATTTGAGGTAAGAAACCCTAGGTCCGGAAACGACAGGTAGGAAGTTACAAGCGAAAATCATTCTCGTACCTCTGACAGTGGAAGACATGAACCTGTACTGTTGTTGCTAAGATTGTAGGGTAGAAAATTTTCAGCGACAGTAGTATTAACAAAAACAATAAAAAAGTACAGTAAATACGGACTCTAAAATGCCCTCCTTAAGAGCTGTGAGCTTTTCTTCAGTATCGAGGAGACGTGTTTCACAGTAACAAATTTGAACAAGTGCTCATAGCTGTTAAGGTGTGTACTTTAGAGCCCGTATTTACCGGATGTGGCTGGTTCAAATGGCTCTAAGCACTATGGGACTCAACTGCTGAGGTCATTAGTCCCCTAGAACTTAGAACTAGTTAAACCTAACTAACCTAAGGACATCACAAACATCCATGCCCGAGGCAGGATTCGAACCTGCGACCGTAGCGGTCTTGCGGTTCCAGACTGCAGCGCCTTTAACCGCACGGCCACTTCGGCCGGCTTACCGGATGTAAAATCCAAAATAGGTAAGAGTTTTATTTATGGGTGAATTTTTTTGCACTTAAAATCCGAACGGTGAACATATAAAAGGTGCTATTAGCTGAGCATTAATTTGAGTCCACATAAAATCTTTTTCAAAAGAAATTAATCGATTTGCCTGGGTGCCAGCCCCAGTACACCGTTCAAACTTTCCATAATACACTGTAACATAACTACAGTAAGGCAGATGCTTGAATGGCTGTACAAATGGCTGTTTGTGCCGTCTCAACCAAAGACATTGCACCTCTAGGCCAAATAGGAACCGAGCACCAAGACCACTCCGAACCGTGATTCTGCGCTTCCGCTCTGTAAACATGAAACGTTTTATTCGAACTACTCTTTGCTGCTATCTCATAATATACGAGTATTTACTATTCCTCCTGAAGCAGCCTGTGTACGTCGTTACATAATTAATAGCAAAGACTGATATGAAGGTATGCTGTAAAAGAAGCAGAAACGTTCCACTAAATACGAACCTGCAAACAAACCGTTTCCGAGGCAATTTCGAACTTGTAGTTAACAGCCGCCACCGACTTTAGTATGGAATGGTCTGTGGTTGGGAAATGTCTTTTCAGGGTTATTGTAACTGAATGCTACTATCAGCTCATCCCAAACATCCAGAGTAGCAGAGAAAGTATTTCTACTGTAGTTATATGAAAGTTGCCAGTATGCAGACTGGTATATGTGATTAAATGTGTACTCGACTGTGCGGCACTGGAACAGAAATAAGGGATGCAATAAGAAATAATAACAGTTAATGATAGCTATGGCACAAAATTGTACTTAATTTTGATAACAGGTTGATATGTGACACTTGATTTCCTGTACCTAATGCAATGAAATTTAATAATTTTGCTGTCTCATGGCACTCTATGGTATGGACACTATGACTGAAAATACTACACTTTTAGCTGACTGTATCTATTACTCTATAAACACTATCTGTCAAGTCAAGTCTTTTCTCTTCAGAACAGAACTAGTGGAACTGTGCTCCATAGCGAAACTGGAGGAAAGTGTGCCCATGGAGTGTCGACTTTTGTGCCTGTAGGCAAAAGACTCTCCAACTACGCCAATACTAGGTACGATCAAAGTGGTCTACTGTTGACAGAGCTCCCTCTGGTAGCTGTTAACACTATAAGCAGATGAATACCACGCACTGATGGACGTGGCACGGAAGAACAGTGGAATCCCTATTAGCGAGCGCCATCTGCAGCGACTGCTCAGAACGGAAAAGGCAGTGTGTGAGTGATTGTGCCCGTGTGCTGGTAACTTCTCGTAGCATTGCTTTGTACCACTTCTACATCTACATCTACATCTACATCCATACTCCGCAAGCCACCTGACGGTGTGTGGTGGAGGGTACCTTGAGTACCTCTATAGGTTCTCCGTTCTATTCCAATCTCGTATTGTTCGTGGAAAGGAGGATTGTCGGTATGCTTCTGTGTGGGCCCTAATCTCTCTGATTTTATCCTCATGGCCTCGTCGCGAGATATACGTAGGAGGGAGCAATATACTGCTTGACTCTTCGGTGAAGGTATGTTCTCGAAACTTTAACAAAAGCCCGTACCGAGCTACTGAGCGCCTCTCCTGCAGAGTCTTCCACTGGAGTTTATCTATCATCTCCGTAACGCTTTCGCGATTACTAAATGATCCTGTAACGAAGCGCGCTCCTCTCCGTTGGATCTTCTCTATCTCTTCTATCAACCCTATCTGGTAGGGATCCCACACTGCTGAGCAGTATTCAAGCAGTGGGCGAACAAGCGTACTGTAACCTACTTCCTTTGTTTTCGGATTGCATTTCCTTAGGATTCTTCCAATGAATCTCAGTCGGGCATCTGCTTTACCAACGATCAACTTTATATGATCATTCCATTTTAAATCACTCCTAATCTGTACTCCCATATAATTTATGGAATTAACTGCTTCCAGTTGCTGACCTGCTATTTTGTAGCTAAACGACAAGGGATCTATCTTTCTATGTATTCGCAGCACATTACACTTGTCTACATTGAGATTCAATTGCCATTCCCTGCACCATGCGTCAATTCGCTGTAGATCCTCCTGCATTTCAGTACAATTTTCCATTGTTACAACCTCTCGATACACCACATCATCATCCGCAAAAAGCCTCAGTGAACTTCCGATGTCATCCACAAGGTCATTTATGTATATTGTGAATAGCAACGGTCCTATGACACTCCCCTGCGGCACACCTGAAATCACTCTTACTTCGGAAGACTTCTCTCCATTGAGAATGACATGCTGCGTTCTGTTATCTTGGAACTCTTCAATCCAATCACACAATTGGTCTGATAGTCCATATGCTCTTACTTTGTTCATCAAACGACTGTGGGGAACTGTATCGAACGCCTTGCGGAAGTCAAGAAACACAGCATCTACCTGTGAACTCGTGTCTATGGCCCTCTGAGTCTCGTGGACGCATAGCGCGAGCAGGGTTTCACACGACCATCTTTTTCGAAACCCATGCTGATTCCTACAGAGTAAATTTCTAGACTCCAGAAAAGTCATTATACTCGAACATAATACATGTTCCAAAATTCTACAACTGATCAACGTTATAGAGATATAGGTCTATAGTTCTGCACATCTGTTCGACGTCCCTTCTTGAAAATGGGGATGACCTGTGCCCTTTTCCAATCCTTGGGAACGCTATGCTCTTCTAGAGACCTACGGTACACCGCTGCAAGAAGGGGGGCAAGTTCCTTCGCGTACTCTGCGTAAAATCGAACTGGTATCCCATCAGGTCCAGCGACCTTTCCTCTTTTGAGCAATTTTAATTGTTTCTCTATCCCTCTGTCGTCTATTTCGATATCTACCATTTTGTCATCTTTACGGCAATCTAGAGAAGGAACTACAGTGCAGTCTTCCTCTGTGAAACAGCTTTGGAAAAAGACATTTAGTATATCGGCCTTTAGTCTGTCATCCTCTGTTTCAGTACCATTTTGGTCACAGAGTGTCTGGACATTTTGTTTTGATCCACCTACTGCTTTGACATAAGACCAAAATTTCTTAGGATTTTCTGCCAAGTCAGTACATAGGACTTTACTTTCGAATTCATTGAATGCCTCTTGCATAGCCCTCCTCACACCATATTTCGCTTCGCGTAATTTTTTTTTGTCTGCAAGGCTTTGGCTATGTTTGTTTGCTGTGAAGTTCCCTTTGCTTCTGCAGCAGTTTTCTAACTTGGTTGTTGTACCACGGTGGCTCTTTTCCATCTCTTACGATCTTGCTTGGCACATACTCATCTAACGCATATTGTACGATGGTTTTGAACTTTGTCCACTGATCCTCAACACTATCTGTACTTGAGACAAAACTTTTGTGTTGAGCCATCAGGTACTCTGTAATCTGCTTTTTGTCACTTTTGCTAAACAGAAAAATCTTCCTACCTTTTTCAATATTTCTATTTACTGCTGAAATCATCGATGCAGTAACCGCTTTATGATCACTGATTCCCTGCTCTGCATTTACTGTTTCAAACAGTTTGGGTCTGTTTGTCACCAGAAGGTCTAATATGTTATCGCCACAAGTCAGTTCTCTGTTTAACTGCTCAAGGTAGTTTTCAGATAAAGCACTTAAAAAAATTTCACTGGATTCTTTGTCCCTGCCACCCGTTATGAACGTTTGAGTCTCCCAGTCTATATCCGGCAAATTAAAATCTCCACCCAGAACTATAACGTGTTGGGGAAATCTACTCGAAATATTTTCCAAATTATCCTTCAGGTGCTCAGTCACAACAGCTGCTGAGCCAGGGGGCCTATAGAGACATCCAATTACCATGTCTGAGCCTGCTTTAACTGTGACCTTCACCCAAATTATTTCACATTCCTTTGATACTATTGCACTTCTTATCGGTATAAGCACGCCTCCCCCTTCACTGTCCAGCCTGTCTCTGAGGTATACATTCCAATCTGAGTTTAGGATTTCATTACTGTTTACGTCTGGTTTCAGCCAACTTTTTGTCCCTAGTACTATATGGGCATTGTGACCGTTTATTAATGAGAGCGGTTCTGGGGCCTTTCTATAGACACTCCTGCACTTTACTATTAGCACATTAATATTGTTATTCCCTGTTGCATTTTGCCTACTCCTACCTTGCCGCGTCTCAGGAGGTGTCTTGTCGGGCCTAGGGAGGGAATTCTCTAACCTAAAAAACGCACATGTGTACTCCACATGTACTCCGCTACCCTTGTAGCCGCTTCCGGCATGTAGTGCACACCTGACCTATTCAGGGGGACCCTACATTTCTCCACCCGATAGCAGAGGTCGAGAAATTTGCACCCCAGATCTCTGCAGAATCGTCTGAGCCTCTGGTTTTAAGCCTTCTACTCGGCTCCAAACCAGAGGACCGCGATCGGTTCTGGGAACGATACTACAAATAGTTAGCTCAGATTCCACCCTGTGAGTGAGGCTTTCTGCCCTCACCAATTCCGCCAACCGCCTGTATGAACTGAGGATGACCTCTGAACCCAGACGGCAGGAGTCATTGGTGCCGGCATGAGCAACAATTTGCAGTCGGGTGCACCCAGTGCTCTCCATCGCCGCTGGCAGGGTCTCGGATGAGACCCCCCGGCAAGCAGACAGAGTGAACACTGGCCTTCTTCCCCGACCTTTCCGCTATTTCCCTAAGGGGCTCCATCATCCGCCTAACGTTGGAGCTCCCAATAACTAATAAACCCCTCCCCCCGTGTGCCTGCTCGGACCTTGCTGAAGGAGCAGCCACATGTCCACTCACAGGCAGAGCGGACGATGACACACGGCCAGCCTCCACATTGACCCTCCGCCTCGTGCGCCGCGAACGCCGCTGAACCCGCCACTCCCCTTGGGGAGAGGGTGGCCCAACCGCGCACGGTACCCGCGGAGATGTCTCGACAGCAGGGACAGTGGGTGAAGCATGTAACACCTGGGGTGTACCATGCGACGCACCAGACTCCCCACTGCCGCTACACTCCGAGGCAGCAGCCTGAAGACGGCTGACCGCAGCCATCAACACGTTCAGCTGTTCGCGAACAGTGGCCAGTTCCTCCTGCGTCCGTACACGGCAGTAACACATCCTATCCATCCTAAGAAATCAATTTACTGTAGAGAGTTAATCAACTTTTAACTAGACTGCTAATTCACTAAAGGCGGCGGATTGTTGACTAAACTGTGGTTGCTAGACACTTCTTGTAGAAAACAATTAAAATAGCACTACCTGTCTCTGGACTGTATTGAAAACAAACACTAGCACTACTGGTACTATGGTTGACAAAGGGACTCTCTCTGACTGTATTCTAAACAAACACGAAATCTATGGAACACTATTACTATCACTCGACAATTAAAGCTTCCTAAAAGCAAAAACACACGGAAGAAGAAGTGACAAGTAAGAAAAATACAGTTAACACTTAAATTAACGTAGCTCGCTGCACAGCAGACGTGAAACAGACGGCAGAGAAACACCACTTCTCATGCACACAGCAATGGTAGCTGCAATATGGGGTATCGGCACATTTTGTTGCTGATGTGAGACACTTGACACGCCAATATGTGTCAAGACAAATAGGTGGGGTAGGGACTGTATACTGTGCTCAAAGATCTCCTGAGCTCAATACTCCGGATCCTCGTGTGTAGGCTTATCTCAAAAGTGAATTGTGTAGCATTGCCATAGACAAGTTAGAAGCACCGGAGCAGTGAACTGTAGATACTTGTCAGAACATGACTGTTTGAAAGATTTCGTAACTCACTGCAGAGACAAGAGAATAACGACGCCCAACAATCCTTAACAAAAATGGGGGGTATAGTAAATTATAGCCTGTACCATACTGAGAGGTATTGCATTCCCTGTTAAGTTTACCATGCGGGAAATACACACACAAAAAATAGTTTTGCAACACTTCTGTTCCCAGAACTCCTGAATGTAGACGTTGACTGTGGATACTGTATCACAGACACAGTCCCTTTGACTGTTCAGATATGTCACTAAACCCGCCTAAAGATGCAGACAACCATGCATGAGCAGCGCCTATTAGACGGAGGGGTCCGTCAGCCGATCAGTTCCAGTCATTGCACCTGGAAGGAGGTACATGGCTCTTGCTGTCTGTAGTTCAACCATGCCTAGACGGTCGATAACGTGGTTCAATGACACGCCTCGCTCAGGCCGCCTAAGGGCTACTACTGCAGTGGATGACCGCTACCTACGGATTATGGCTCGGAGGAACCGTGACAAAAAGCTACAATGTTGAATAATGGTTCTCGTGCAGCCACAGGACGTCGTGAGCCGGCCGGGGTGGCCGAGCGGTTCTAGACGCTACAGTCTGGAACCACGCGACCGCTACGGTCGCAGTTTCGAATCCTGCCTCGGGCATGGATGTGTGTGATGTCATTAGGTTAGTTAGGTTTAAGTAGTTCTAAGTTCTAAGGGACTGATGACCTTAGAAGTTAAGTCTCATAGTGTTCAGAGCCAGGACGTCGTGTTACGACTCAAACTGTGCGCAATAGGCTGCATGATGCGCAACTTCACTCCCGTCATCCATGGAGAGGTCTATCTTCGTAACCACGACACCATGCAGCGCGGCAGAGATGGGCCCAACAACATGCCGAATGGACCGCTCAGGATTGGCAAATGGTTCAAATAGCTCTGAGTACTATGGGACTTAACATATGAGGTCATCAGTCCCCTAGAACTTAGAACTACTTAAACCTAACTAACCTAAAGACATCACACACATCCATGCCCGAGGCAGGATTCGAACCTGCGACCGTAGCAGTCGCGCGGTTCCGAACTGAAGCGCCTAGAACCGCTCGGACACCGCGGCCGGCCAGGATTGGCAACACGTTCTCGTCGCCGATAAGTGTCACATATACCTTCAACCAGACAATGGTCAGAGACGTGTTTGGAGGCAACCTGGTCAGGCTGAACGCCTTAGGCACACTGTCCAGCGAGTACAGGAAGGTGGAGGTTCCCTTCTGTTTTGGGGTGGCATTATGTGGGGCCGACGTACGCCTCTGGTGATCATGGAAGGCGCCATAACGGCTGTACAATACGTGTATGCCATCCTCCGACCGATAGTACTAGCATATTGGCAGCATATTGACGAGGGATTCGTCTTCATGGGCGACAATTCGCGCCCCTGGTTGCCCATCTTGTGAATGGCTTCCTTCAGGATAACGATATCGCTCGACTAGAGTGGCCAACATGTTCTCCAGACATGAACCCTATCGATCATGCCTGGGATAGATTGAAAAGGACTGTTTACGGACTACGTGACCCACCAACCACTCTGAGGGATCTACGCCGAATCGCCGTTGAGGACTAAGACAATCTGGACCAACAGTGCCTTGATGAACTTGTGGATAGTATGCCACGACCAATGCAGGCATGCATCAATGCAAGAGGACGTGCTACAGGGTATTAGAGGTACCGGTTTGTACAGGAACATGGACCACCACCTCTGAATGTCTCGCTGTATCTTGGTACAACATGCAATGTGCGGTTTTCAAAGCAATAAAAAGTGCGGAAATGATTTTTATGTTGACCTCTGTCCCAATTTTCTGTACAGATTCCGGAACTCTCGCAACCGAGGTGATGCAAAACCATTTTTGATGTGTTTACATGCTTAATTAAATGGGGATCTAATGGGGAAGTCTACGTTTCAAATGCATTTGTACCAACTAAGACGATATTTCGCACTGCATTCAGCTTAAGTTTTAACCACTCATTCACAGTTATCATCTTACAAGCAGTTTGTTGTCAGATTAACGTCTGTTGGCACGCTTTTCTTCCATTATCACGTACTTTCACCTGTGTCTGCTTTCACTGTTAAATATTATACACCCTAATTATTATACACCCTAAGCATACTTCTCAAGTCAATGCACAGTGCGTGGTATCACCATTATTCCATTCATGTATTAAGCGCGGAAAAAACGATTGTCTATGTCCGTATATACACTGCCTCAATCTCCTTGTCTTACTCTCGTGAACCCTGAGCGAGATATATGATAGTGATGGCAGAATCATCGTACAGTAGTCCTCGACTACAAGTCTCTAAATTTTCACAAAAAGAGATTCTCGACAACTCCATCGCTACCGAGCGAGGTGGCGCGCTGTACTCGCATTTTGGAGAACGACAGTTCAAATTTTGGTCCGACCATCCGGATTTAAGTTTTCCATAATTTCCCTAAATTACTCCAGGCAAATGCCAGTATGGTTCCTTTGAACAGATACAGCTGGTTTCCTTCCCTTCCTTGATTCATTCCGAGGTTGTGCTCCATCTCTAATGATCTCGATGTCGACGGGACCGTAATCTTCCTTCCTTCCTTCCTTCCTTCCTTCCTTCCTTCCTTCCTCTTGCACCACCTCTCTTCAAGGATTCGCATTTACTTCCCCAAGTATTTGTGTTACACTTTCGTGTAGACTATATCTACCTCCGAATTCATTTTCTGTGTGTTGCCATTTGCATTTTACCAGAAGTCCAAATGCTGAAAAAATACTGGAGAATTAGTCACACTAACGTTTCTATGCGATTCCAGGAAGTTGGATTGGAAGAGGAGCATCAGAAGATGAACTTCATTGCCGGTGGGCTCCCAGGTCACCAGACTTTACACATTGTGTCTTTTATCTGTGGGGTTACGTAAAAGACCGCTTTCTCATCCTCCCTATGCCTGATACTCTTGAAAGGCTACGACATCGCATTGTTGAAGCTGTAAATTCTACAAAGGAAGACCAGCTTCTTCGTGCGTGTCCACTCTTTGGATACTTGTCGTGTGACATATGATGCTCACATTGACTTCATAAAATTTGAAGTTTTCTCTTTCCAGCAACGTTAGAATTGTGTTTCTATCTTTTGTAGTTTGGAAGCAATAAATGTTTCAGATCTGCTCCTTCTTGAATAGCCATGTATTTAATTTTCAAAATGCTTTCTGAAGTGTGTCCTCACTGTCGGCTGAAGTTGGTCATCAGCGAAGAATGTTGTCAGTAGATAATATCGTTGGTTAATGCTACGTCTGAAAAATTCTTTTTCATCTCGAGATGTCATCAAGACAAATATTAAGGAATATCAGAGACAAACTGCATCCTTGTTGCAGGCATAAAATTGTTTTAACTTTTAAATTCGCTTTTCTGGCAACGGTAATTTTGGAGTTTTTGCACGTTTGTTGAATTACTCGTCACAAGTGCTTCTGTCTAGTATTTCCCACAACATCCCTTATTTTCATTGTCAAATGCTTTCATGTAATCAGTAACATGTACACCTGTAGCTTTGTTACATTCTATAAGCTTTTCAGTTGTCTAATTGCAAATATGTTGTCCGAACAGGATCTAGATTAGATTAGATTAGATTAGATTAGATTAGATTAGTTTTTCGTTCCATAGATCCGTGTTGAGGAGATCCTCGTGGATGTGGAACATGTCAATTTTTTTTAAAGCTGAAATAACAATACTAATACTATGAATATATACAATACATCATTTGTTTCTATGAAAAAATTCATCAATGGAGTAGAAGGAGTTGACCACTAGTAAGTCTTTCAAGCTCCTTTTAAACTGATCTTTATTTATAACTGAATTTTTTGTGTTTGCTGGCAAATTATTGAAGATGAGTGTTCCTGAGTAGTGGACCCCTTTTTGAACTAAAGTAAGTGCTTTTAAGTCCTTGTGCAGATCATTTATGTTCCTGGTATTGTATGTATGAACTGAGCTGTTTGTTGGAAAAAGAGATATATTATTTAGGACAAATTTCATTAAGGAGTAAATATACTGAGAGGCAGTAGTTAGTATACCCAGTTCTTTGAAGAGGTTTCTACAGGACGTCCGTGAATTTACTCCACAAATAATACGTATTACACGCTTTTGAACTCTGAAAACTTTTGTTTGACTTGAAGAGTTACCCCAAAATATTATACCATATGACATGGAATGAAAGTAGGCAAAGTATGCAAGCTTTTTCATTTTTATGTCGCTTATGTCTGCTAACACTCGAATTGCAAATACAGATTTGTTAAGGCGTTTCTGCAGATCTGTGGTGTGCTCCTCCCAACTGAATTTATTATCAAGTTGTAATTCCAGGAATTTAAGACTGTCAACCTCTTCTATCTGCTCTTCTTCAAACTTTATGTTTATGCATATGCTGGGTGGAAACGTCTTACAGGTTCTGAATTGCATATAGCGAGTCTTTTCGAAGTTTAATGTCAGTGATTTGGCTTTAAACCATTTATTAATATCCATGAAAATATCATTAGCAGATCTTTCTAGAACTGCAGTCGACATACTATTTATTGCAATACTTGTGTCATCTGCAGACAAAACGAACTCTGCTTCTGGCAGTGTAACTGATGAGAAATCATTAATGTACACAAGAAAAAGCAATTGCCCTAAGATGGATCCTTGTGGGACACCACATGTAATTTCTTCCCATTCTGATGATGACGTCCTGAACAAAGTTCTTTCCCCCAAAGAGATGTTACCTAAAATTACTAGAAGTTTTTGTGTTATCATCTATCACAGAAAATATTTTATGTCCATTGTTGAGTATGGAAATCCATACAGATTATAAAAATGTGAGTATGTATGTATGTATGTATGTTCCACATCTCCTTCTAAAGTACAGGATTGACTTCAACCAAACTTGGTACGCACATCACTCACTGTCTGGTAAGAAGCGCTCTGCGAGTAAAACGACCTGCCTATCAAGGCTATGGGAGTTGGAGTGAAAAAGAAGTTTAGCCCGAGACGCCCAAATACCCAGACTTATACATCCAGTAATTGAGAATGAGAGCACTTAGCGACTTGCAATAAATTTAACACATAATTTCAAACCTTCACGAAACTATTTCTCACTGGCTGCCCCACGAATACGATGAAAAAGTTTATTGCTTAGTATATTTTCGTTGTTCGCACTGTAAAACTGCCGCACCAGCAATGACGCTTAATTTGATTTCTTCGCTACTATCAAGTCTATTCGCGGCACATTTTGCAGACAATATTCACATATACGACTGAATGTACCTGCAAAATTGTGTCATTGTGCAACACGTACTTCAGGAGATATGACGTCATAAACACTGAGCTGCGTGAAAACTAAACTGCAGGTCGAAATTCGCTAGCGAAAATGGTGAAGTATGTGTACAAATATGTGCGAAATGTGTTACATATATGTGAAGCCATTGGTAAAAAAAACTCCTCCTAAATCCCTGGATCGATTTCGAACCAACTTTGAATACATGTTACTTGCTACCTGAAAAGAAATACTGTGAGTGTAAGAAACGCCATCCTCCTATTCGGGTGGGGCTGGTGGACAGAGAAGGATGGAGGAAAATGAGATGAAAATGAGAGGGGAGAGGAGGAGATGAACAGAGAGGTGGGGGGGAGGAGTAGGAGATGATGGACGAAGAGAGTGGGGAGGAGGAGTGCAAATAGATGGACTATTAGAAGACTGGATTAAATTCATATGTGAGCAATGCCAGGTACCCAGCTAGTACCACTATAATTCCCACAAGGATTCTTTTTATCTTCTTTATTAAACACAGGCGTTAGTATGGCTCCTCTGGAAATTTTTTTCCTTGTCCAACATTTGTTGAAGAAGACAAGGAACCCAGATTCCACAGGAGCAGACGTTTAGAGTGATGTGTATGTTGTCGCTTCGTGATGTCTTCCTGTTTTCCATTTTTCGTCATTTATATTTCGTCTATACTTCATTGTCTTCAGATGTTTCAACTTTTTCTTTACCCTTTTCATTTACTTCATACTCCTTTCGTCCAAACCTTCTCATAGTAACCTAACCATTGTAACTAATCACTTGATGTCCATAGTATATTGTGTAACTCTATTCAAGTACTTGAATATTTCACATGTAGATTCCTTTCTTCCATGAATATCACTTTCTACTTGTGGAGTGAATGCCTCTCAACTCTCGCTGTTGAACTGACCTGCAGAGCTGCTCCATTACCATTGCTGGTCTCTGCTCTTCATCTTTACTTTCTGATGTCTTGTTTTGGAGTCACTTAAGGCATGCAGTCTTTTTCTCTTTAATCACCCCACTCCGTTAGTTTAATTCGAATTTTTTCTTTGACTTGTGTGTCTACAGTTTCTGTAGTTGCTTTTCGTATTACAGTCCTGATGTTCTCCTATTCTTACTGCGAATCTTTAAAATATCACCTGGCTGTTATGTTTATTCATAGATCATCTTATAAGTTCGTAACTGAGGTTTCTTTGAGAAGGCTGTTTTTCACTGCTTTTGTGACTACTTTTATTCGATTATTTTCACGCATCTGTCTTCAGTGTTTTCTGTTGTCATTAGCATATACTGATCTGTGATTAGTTCTTCGCCCCTGTTTCTTCTTACTTTTGTAACTGTCGAAATTGTTTCCTTATTGGTCTTAAAGTAATCCACTGCACACGCGAAATGACTCGGGAGTTTCTCGTTGTTTATATCGTTTCTCAATCATTCCCCACGGCGTTGCCTATTGGGATATTTGTTTATAGCGTTTATTGTTACTTGCAACGTTTAATAGATTTTTCTGTGTTTTTCTTCCTCCCTTCCCTCTTCTGGGTAGTAGGAGCAAACTTCACAGAATGTGGACAAAAATATGGAAACACCGCCAGAAATTAATGCAGATGCTACCCAAGCCTCCATGTTGCACTCTAGTACTTCACCACGAATTGTGCGTGACCACAAACGGTTTCTGTGTAATGTGTTCAATGCTTTGCAAGTGCCAGTCGTGATAAGAACAGTGTCCTGTGACGTTGTGGGTTCATTACGCCGGAGCTAAGTGCACGAGGACTCATAAAAATGGCTGGTACTTGTACGGTGCATGTGAGCCATGGTCGCCTTGCGCTGATGCCGTTTTTCTTTTTTTGGCATTTTGTCACCATCAAGTGATGTCTTATTGCTCCATCAGTTACCAGAACGAGTTGCTCACTTGCCTCTGTCAGCGGCTGCAGTAGCTTCTATCGATAGTAGTACTGCTGTACCTTCTTTGGTGTGGCCGCTATATTTCCGTGTCGTGGTGTGTGTGTGAGGCAGTTGGTCGGTTGCAATGGAGCTGCGAGGAAGTCTCTGTGGCCTGAGGTTAGACCGGGGCCACCGGAGGCGTGCAAGTGCGGTTGGAGTTGTGTTTGGCTAATGGTGCAGCCGTTCTTACTCGTTTGCTGGATAGTATCCTTGGGGACTTGAAATTAGTGTGTGTGTATAATTATCTGGCCGACTTAGTTATTTATAGCCGTTCGCTTCAGGATCATTTGGAGCATATCCAGCAAGTTTTTTTGAGATTACAGGGAGCCGGAATAACTGTTAAATCCAGTAAATTGACGCTAGCCAGTCAGCAGGTATCCCTCTTAAGTCACCTAGTGTCCGGTCAGGGTATTTGCATCGACCAGGAGCGAACTAAAGCATTACGAGCTCTGCCTCCGCCCACTGATAAACGTGGAATTGCTAGGTTCGTAGGCATGGACAACTATTTTAGGCATTTCGTCCTAATGTTGCCCAGTTGGCAGCCCCCTTAAATGAAGTGCGCCGGAAAGGAGTGCGTTTTCAATGGGGACCTGCCCAAGAGGCCGCGTTTGAGCACATTAAGGCAACTATAGCAAACCCTCCCGATCTCGGAGTACCGGACGTTAATAAGAAGTTTATTGTCCAAACTGTGCATCTAATGCCGGTATTTCAGCTGTGCGCCTCCAGGAGTTCGAGGGTCAGAGGCAGCCATTAGCCTACGCGTTTTGTCGGTTAACTGGTGCCGAACTTAAATATTCTGTCTACGAGTGCGAGGCGTTGGCCATTTTGCTCGCACTGGAGAAGTGCCGCTTCTGCCTTGAACATCGGGGTTTTCAGCTAGAAACCGACAATCAGGCGTTGAGCTGGGTGTCAGACAGGCCACGTAAAACTAGCCCTATTTCAAGGTGGGCAGCACGCATTTCTGCATTTCATTTTGAAGTTAAACGCTTGAAAGGCACTGAAAACGTCCTTTCGGAGTCCTCAGCCGCATGTTCACTGAATCTACACCTAGTGAGCACAGCCAGGAGACAGAGGCATGCAGTCTTAGTTGTAGGGTGTTAGGTGAGATCCCCCTTCTATTTGGTGATGTTGCCCAGCATCAGGATCAGGACCCTACTTGGGCACCTGTTAAGCAACGCCTCTTGGCTGGGAACAGTCGGATGAGTATGTTATCAAGCATGTCATTTTGTGTAAAAGGGTGGGACGTGCTAAGAAATTCAAGATCGGTTTGCCAGTAGCTCTGATGCGCCCGGTTTTCCGTTATTTTCATGATTCATTGGTGGGTGGCCACTTAGGAACCTATTAGACCTTGCAAAAGATTAAAGAGCATCTGACTTGGCCCTCCATGGACCGTGAAGTGAGAGAGATGGTTTCTCGGTGTCGCATGTGTAATGTAGCCAAACCTAAGATTTCTCTTCAACAGGGTCTGTTGAGTTCTGAGCGCGAATTCTGCCCTATGCACAAACTATACCGATTACGTAGGGCCCTTACCTCGTACTAACAGAGGTAATCGGACGTATTGGTTATTATCGATGCGTTTTCTAAATTTAACTGACTCCTTCCGAGCCGTAACGTGACTGATACCACTACTACTACCCATTTAACTAATGTTTTCAGTGTTTTTGGACCCCCCAAACAAACAGATAGTGATAATGCGCCTGCCTTCCTTTCAGCTCCCTTCAAGGCCTGTTTTCAGAATGGTGTTAAGCATATCACTACTATGCTGTACTATCCTCAGGGAACTTTTGCGGAGAGGGTCAATCGAAATCTTAAATCAGCTTCGATTATTTACCATCAGAAGACGCCTAATAAGTGGGACTCTAGTTTGCATTGGCCTAGTTTTGCTCTCAATACCGCCAACCATGAGGCCTTAAAAGCCACTCCAGCTTCCTTGATTATTGCCTATCCTGTCAATTCCCCTCTTTCGAACTTGTGGGGAATGAAAGATTTGAGTCCGGCGGATATCACCCATCAAGTCGTCAGGGAAAACTAGAACCGTGTCAGACATAATATACTCAAGGTCCATAATAAACAAGCTGAGCGTTATAATCGTAATCGGCGAGCTTTTAGGAGAAGATCAGGAGTTTAGGTCTATGTCTGAGGTAGGTGCGTATCGGAAATCTTAGTAAATTCACTCCCCGTTTTTCTGGGCCTTGCACCATTGTGCATGTTTTGGGCCAGTGAGTCTGCTGTTTAAGGATAACCGCACTGGTAAGCAGTACAAGGTCCATCTTAGCCAAGTTAAATTTGGTTAGTCCTATTGTCAAAGTTATCTCCCCCGCCCCCTTCCCGGGGTTGGTGTTTGGTTTGACGGGGGGGCGGGGGGGGGGGGGGGGGAGGCGAGGTTGAGCCATGATCGGCTCACGTTGCCGTTTTCCTCTTTCGGCATTTGTCACCATTGAGTGGTGTTATTGCTCCCTCAGTTACTACCTGAACGACTTGTTCAATTGCCTCCATCAGTGGCAGCAGCAGCGTTTATTGATACTAGTACTGCTGTTCCTTCTTTGGTGTGGCCGCTATATTTCCGTGTCGTGATGTGTGTGAGGCAGTTGGCCAATTGCGATGGAGCAGTGAGGAAGTCTCCACAGCGTGAGGTCAGACCGGGGCCACTGGCGGCATGCACACGCTGTTGGAGTTGTGTGGCACTAGCTGGGCGTGAGAGCTGCAAAGTTCGTTGCCCACCGAGCCTGCATACTGGAGTTGAGTAATCTGTGACCGTGTTATGAAACCTCAACTGCTCTGACATCTCTTCATTGATTGCTGGTTGTTGCTTCCTTGGCTGTTCCTGTGACCAGCAACGTGATGGTGCACTGGAGTCGGCAAAATTTTGCAGCCGTCTTCCTGTTTGATGTTTAACTTTTGAAATGATTCTAATTTATTAGTAAAGTGCACCAGTGGCATCTTCTGCCTTGTGGCTGTTAACGTTCCAGTTACCTGCCCTGGTCGTTAGCATAGTTTTTCAGCAGTGTGTTTTCCTCGCCATGATGATCTGTCCAGCGCGGCGTGTAGTTAGACAGCTTGGTGTTGTTCTCCCTTTTTCTTTGAGTGGTTATTGTGCCTTGACTGTGTTTAGACGCCAATTATTAAGACATAGTCCTGTTGTGATCCTCGTCCTTGCTGATATTTTTGGTTGTCGTACCGTTGGTCGAGTGGAAGGGAATTGATTAGGTTGTTGGTTGGTTCTTCAGCTGTCCCTAGTTCACGCTGCCACCTCATTATTTAGTGTTAGGCTTGGCTGCCTGTCTCACCTAAACTGTTGTTAGAGTTTCCTCCCCAGGCTGACCCTTGGAACACTTCTGAGCACTGTTCTGTTCTTTGTGATTGTGATATTCTTTATCACAAGTACTGTGCCAGGCCTTTAGCCATGTATTAATTTTGTCTGTTCTATGTTCGGTATATGGCCGTAAGCCGAACCGTATGAGAAGTGTTTTAAGATTAGGCCTTCAGCCGTTTTCTGTCTTTAATTATTCTGAATAACTGTTTGGTCCTTCAGCTGTAAAGATATTTCAGGTATTCTCAAGATGGTTTTCTGTTTTACTGTGTAAATGCTTGTCATTAAAGGATGCCTTTTACTATGTTAAAGAAATTATTGGTCTTTCAGCTGAGGAATTAATTCAAATTTTCCTTAATATGGCTTTTACCCGAGATTTGTAGATGCTTGCCGTTTAAAGAATTTCCTTTGCTGATCTGAAATATTATTTGGGCCTTTAGCCAAGAATATATTTCAAATTTTACTTAAGTAAGGCCTTCAGTCGTTTGTTTAAATTCCTGTGCCTTAAAAGGAATTATTTAAGGATATTTTAATTTTACTTAAGTTAGACCTTCAGCTGTTTGTCTCAGTCCTTGTGTTTCAAAAGGAATTATTTAAACTTTGTTATTGAGAAGGTACTTGGGTCCTCAGCCGTGAATTGATCCCCGTTGTTTTAAAGAGAAAACTGTGCATTGGTTTTCGAGGAATAATGTTGTGTGCTGTTGTGTAATTAACAGTAACTGATCTCGTCTCCTTTCCACAACCTGATCCGCCCTGTCATGCGAAACCAGATTTCAGCGTCCTTCTGTAACCAAAGTGGACGAAATGTTTGGTGTCTGAAGAGGCACCTTATGGAAGATTTATATCGCATTGAGGGAAAGCCGGAAAACATCATCCGTTACGTCACAACGCAGACGAAAGTGGGTAGCAAGTGATCGTCACAGGCGGTCATTGCAGAAGACTGTGACGAAAAATGAGGAGGCGATAGTTGCAAAAGTCACTGCAGAAGTGAATGCCGTACTCGCGAACACAGTGAGCACCAAAACAACCAGAAGAGAACTCCAGAAGCATGAAATTGGAGGGCAATCAGCAATTCCAAAACCACTCATCAATGATGCAACTGCCCGCAGTGGCGGCTACAGAAAAACCTCGAGGAGGGGGCGTTTAAGATATCTTGAGCTACCTTTACTTTTACCGTTATAAAAAATAATCAACTCACATGCAAAGTCTAAGGAAGTTTAAATAAAACTTATTTTTACACATACACAAGACAATGCCATCTTACCATATAAAAAAGTTACATTGTGGTTCTCTTCCTTAAATGATGAATGCACCTATTCTTCCTTGGAAATTGGTTAATTACGTCGTCAATGGCACAATCAATGCCAGGGTGAGCTAAGCTATTAAGTCGATCCTCTTTCACTGTCGATCTCAGCCATGTCTTTGTACGGCGCAGTGTTGAAAAACTTATTTCTGCTGTAGCAGTAGATGTAGGCAGACAAGCAAATATTTTGTACAGCGTGTGCAAAGTAGAATCGTCAGATATAGGACAAACAGACAACACTTGCATAAAAGAATCACGACCATTAAGGGCGTTTATGCTCGTTTGCTTGTATTGAAGAATCTCTCCCACAAGTCTCTTTTCAGTCACAAAGAGTGATTCTTCTTCAAAGAATGGTAGTTCAGTTTGGCACTGATTCAATTTATGTACCAGATCATTACCGCCATGTTTCAGTAGTTGTTAGAGCGAAAGCATGCTGAATTTTACATGTTAAATGTTTTCTTTGGCAAAACGTCCTCTCATGTCACTAGTAACATGGTCCAGTGTGGAAATAACAACAGCTCTTTTCCATAAATGATAATTGATTGAAACCCTCAGCTACCGACCGGTGTTGTTGATATGCCTCGATGTGGACAGTTGAAAAAGTGAGCCCCGACCGGGACTTGAACCCGCTCTATCCATGTGAGCCACCGAAGACAGAGACGAATAGCACGACTGCAGGGACTTATCCCTTGCACGCTTCCCGTGAGACCCACATTCCCAACTGTCCACAATCTACATGCGCAATGTACCTAATAGATATTTGTCCATCAACTCATTACTCGCTCCCACTAAGGTGATGATTCCCGTAGGAGTTCGAGCAACCTGTGCGCATTCGCACAAACGAAGTTCAATGGCCGGGTAGCCTTTAACTATGTATGAAGATAGTAACTGTTCTCGAAAGAACAGATACCATTGATGACCACTCAGCGGTTACTATTGTCATATATACTTCTTTTCCAGTATGTCGTGCGGGCTGACTGGCGGGGGCGGCGTGGGGGGTAATGCGGGCGCCCCCCGTATGTATCCGCCACAGATTGCCCATAATACGAGAACGTGGTGACGCAGCTATAAAACCTGGACTATGGTACAGTGGAAGAATAGCATTTGGTTGGAAGAGCAGTTACACACTTTTTCGAACTTCTGATCGAATTTACGTCCCAAGATTGAAAAGTGGCGGGGAGTATGATGGCTTGCGGAGTGGGATGTAGATTTGGACAACTATGTCCGGTAATCCATGGACTGCATGGTTATTATGCAAGATTGCGTTACTGCCGAAGATTATGTGACCATTTTCGATGACCAGGTCCATACCATGCTACAATATTTGTCACCCAGTGGTGACGCTGTGTTTCAAGACTACAGCACCCTGTTCACACAGCTTACATTATCCATGATTGGTTTTGTGAGCATGAGGGTGAACTGTCCTATGTCCCGTGGCCACCACAGTCACCAGATCTCAATGTTATTGTGCCTTTGTTGTCTACTTTGGAGAAAAGGGTGATCGCTGCCCACCTTCGTCATAAATACCTGAACTCGCCAGTATTTTGCACGAAAAAGAGAATATGATTCCCTTTAGCACCATACAGGACATGTATTTATCCATTCCGAGAGGAATCGAAGCTGTTTTTAATGCCAACAGTTTTCATACACTGCATTAGGTGCGGAAAAGTGTTGTGCTTCTGGCGTTTTCTTAGTTCTTTCCACTCTCTGTCCGTCCTCTTTCTACTTTTAATCGTATGGATACTACCCTCTCATTGTGTTCAAGTGTATCACATTTTTCCATATTTTGTTTATTAAGATTGCTAACATCTGCTGAGGCACTAACATCATGTGGAAACCCGCTGTATTTGATGGAATATTCTTCTAGGCCCCATTAATCGATCAAGGTAAAAATTTGTATCAACATCTATTATGAAAATGGCCCTCAGCAGTTGAGCACAGCTTGGGCTCCGAACATTGGAAGTTGAAGTCTTCTTGCAGAATAGAGAACATCCAGTTAGTTGCAAATTAACAAGGTTTATTAAAACCCATTTACCATGGTTTCAACTTTTCTAAAAACGTCTCCTTCAGAAAGAAGTATGGACAACCTAAGTTAACAATGCGCGCGCACGCGCACACACACACACACACACACACACACACACACACACACACACGTAAAATCATATTTCGTTACGAATACAGAGAAACATATTCGGACTTACTGGATTACATGTTGTGGTGGAGGTTAAAATACAGGGTGGTCCATTGATAATGACCGGGCCAAATATCTCATGAAATAAGCATCAAACGAAAAAACTACAAGGATCGAAATTCGTCTAGCTTGAAGGGGGAAACCAGATGCCGCTATGGTTGGCCCGCTAGATGGCGCTGCCATAGGTCAAACGGATATCAACTGCGTTTTTTTAAATAGGAACTCCCATTTTTTATTAAATATTCGTGTAGTACGTAAAGAAATATGAATGTTTTAGTTGGACCGCTTTTTTCGCTTTGTGACAGATGACGCTATAGTAGTCACGAACGTATAAGTACGTAATACCACGTAACATTCCACCAGTGCGGACGGTATTTGCTTCGTGATACACTACCCCTGTTGAAATGGACCGTTTACCAATTGCGGAAAAGGTCGATATCGTGTTGATGTATGGCTTTTGTGATCAAAATGATCAACGGGCGTGTGCTATGTGTGCTGCTCCGTATCCTGTACGACATCATCCAAGTGTCCAGACCGTTCGCCGGATAGTTATGTTATTTAAGGAAACAGGAAGTGTTCAGCCACATGTGAAACGTCAACCACGACCTGAAACAAATGATGCCCAGGTAGGTGTTTTAGCTGCTGTCGCGGCTAATCCGCACATTAGTAGCAGACAAATTGCGCGAGAATCGGGAATCTCAAAAACGTCGGTGTTCAGAATGCTACATCAACATCGATTGCACCCATACCATATTTCTATGCACCAGGAATTGCATGGCGTCGACTTTGAACGTCGTGTACAGTTCTGCCACTGCGCACAAGAGAAATTACGGACGATGACAGGTTTTTTGCACGCATTCTATTTAGCGACGAAGAGTCATTCACCAACGGCGGTAACGTAAGCCGGCATAATATGCACTATTAGGCAACGGAAAATCCACGATGGTTGCGACAAGTGGAACATCAGCGACCTTGGCGGGTTAATGTATGGTGCGGCATTATGGGAGGAAGGATTATTGGCCCCCATTTTATCGATGGCAATCTAAATGGTGCAATGTATGCTGATTTACTACGTAACGTTCTACGGATGTTACTACAAGATGTTTCACTGCATGACAGAATGGCGATGTACTTCCAACATGATGGATGTCCGGCACATAGCTCGCGTGCGGTTGAAGCGGTAATGAATAGCATATTTCATTACAGGTGGATTGGTCGTCGAAGCACCATACCATGGCCCGCACGTTCACCGGATCTGACGTCCCCGGATTTCTTTCTGTGAGGAAAGTCGAAGGATATTTGCTATCGTGATCCACCGACAACGCCTGACTACGTGCGTCAGTGCATTGTCAATGCATGTGCGAACATTACGGAAGGCGAACTACTCGCTGTTGAGAGGAATGTCGTTACACGTATTGCCAAATGCATTGAGGTTGACGGACATCATTTTGAGCATTTAGTGCATAGATGTGGTATTTTACAGGTAATCACGCTGTAACAGCATGCGTTCTCAGTAATGATAAGTTCACAAAGGTACATGCATCACATTCGAACAACCGAAATAAAATGTTCGAACGTACCTACGTTCTGTATTTTAATTTAAAAAACCTACCTGTTACCAACTGTTCGTCTCAAATTGTGAGCCATCTGTTTGTGACTATTACAGCGCCCTTATCAGAAAGCGAAAAAAGTGGTCCAACTAAAACATTCATATTTCTTTACGTACTACACGAAGTGCAATAAAAAATGGGGGTTCCTATTTTTTAAAAAACGCAGTTGATATCCGTTTGACCTATGGCAGCGCCATCTAGCGGGCCAACCATAGCGCCACCTGGTTTGCCCCTTCAATCGGCTGTCGGTGTGGCCAAGCTTGTTCTAGGCGCTTCAGTCTGGAACCGCACGGTCGCTGGTTCGAATCCTGCCTCGGGCATGGATGTGTGCGATGTCCTTAGGTTAGTTAGGTTTAAGTAGTTCTAAGTTCTAGGGGACTGATGACCTCAGATGTTAAGTTCCATGCAATGTTCTGCTATTGCAGATTTAGTTACCTGTCGTAGCCTGGTATGTCTCTGATGTTCTTTACATCTTATTTCAACTGTTCTGGTAGTTTGACCGTTGTAAGATTGAAAGGTGGCTACACTGTGCCACTGCGCCAGAGAGTGCGCCAAAGAGTACTATTAAGCCGCCTCCACAGTGCGTGTTAAGAGCTCATGGCAGTCAGTGCTAGTTATGTGATCGTAGTAGTCAGTGGTTGTTGAGAGTTCGTAGAGGACAGTGTGTGTTAAGAGCTGGTGGTTGTCGTGAAGTTGGAGTAAGATGTTTTAGTAAGAGTGTTGTTCCATGTTTTATGCAGTTATTTGATGGGAGAGATAGCAGATGTTATTGTAATGAGTGCATTTCGTCAATATATATGAAGGTAAAATTTATAATGTTCCTTTATTAGTTGTGTATCTGAAATAATGTGTCACTACAGGTTCAGTCAACAAAGCATCTGGCTTGTGTTCTTATATTAGAGTGAATTCTGGTTTTCTTACGTAATTACAGTTTTTCTAAATTTCTTTTGTCACGTCAGCATAGTTGGTATTTAAAAAAAAATTCTTGTCTTGTTGGAAAAGAACCGTGCCAGATGTGGACGTTGAGTCACACTCCCACATACAGAACAGTTACATTTGTGCTTGGATTTTGTAGGTTTTATAGTTGCTGGGGACTTAATTAATTAACTGTGTTTACGAAAATTTTCTTACATTGTTTGTTGCAGTCAGATAGCGTAATAATTCTAGTCAGGGCCAACCGTTTACGAGACACTACGTAATCGGACAGACAGTTAGTAAAATTAAAAGTATTTTCAAAAAAATATTTAATTAAGCCCCCATGCACGTGGCGACCGCTGCTTCGGATCGTCCCTTGGATTCTTCTGATTGTGAAAATTGTAGACTGTAGTATTGTTGTAGCAATTTGTAGTTTAGTGATTGTAGTCTGTATTGAGTGTGTAGATTTGGTAATTAGCATTCTTCTAATGGTATTTTTCAAAATTTAATTTTTTTTATTGCCTTGTATACGCGTTTGACAATTTTGTGCAATTATTTCAATTGTTCGATTGATCGTGTTTGAGGGAGTCATTGCATTTGAATGGTATTGTTGAGATAAAGAGTCACCGTGTGTAATTTTCGTACAGTGACGAATCTTTTGTATGTTTTGCAAATGATTACGCGATCGATGAAAAAGGGAAAAATGATGAATAGTGAGAATGACGAAATTGTTGACATGGCGAACTCGCCAACAGAGGAAAACAGTATGATGGATAATGAAGTGGAAAACAATGTAATAAGTCGGGAAAATAGTCCGGAACCATTTCAAAATTTTTCTCAATCGGAAAATTCACAGAATCTGAGATTAACGACAGAAGATTCTGAAATAGTATCGAACACAGATAGCCTTACAGCTGTGACGAAGGAAGTTAGTTTTGCGGGAGATGTTAGGGGCGAAAAGAATTCTGAACAATTTAATATGGAGCAGTTGATGAGTGCAATATTAAATCTGGGATCACAAATGGGAACAATGGGAACAAAGTTAGACTCAGTGGGATCAAGAATAGGGACAATGGAAACACGAATGGAAACTTTGGGATCTGAAATAAAAACAGATAGGGGAATAATGGAGCAGTTTCGATCTGAATTTAAAACAGAGATGGGAACTTTGGAAACACGGATAGATTCACGAATAGGGACATGTTTCAAAAATATGAAAGATGAATTAAAGAAAGAAATCAGGGAAGAAGTACAACCGATTCTGAATTCTCACAATAATAGATTAATTGCAGTGGAAATCAGACAAAGGGAACAGGATAGAGAACAGGAAGAAAGAGATCGCGTGATAGTACAGAATTTTTCAGAGTTAAATTTACAACGTGCAAAGGATGAGGAAGAAATATTTGAAAGAATCGAGGAATCCGTACCAAATGACAGAATAAATAATCTAACACGACAATATGAACAGTTAACTACCAAATGTGTCAATACTGAAACCCGAGTCGCGACACTTACGGAAGATGTAAACAAACAGAAAGAAAAAATAGGTGACTTATCGGAAAGAGTTGAGGAAATTTCAGATAAATTGACAAATCTTAGTTTACATGGGGACAGAGATTCGGATGATACAGCCCCATTACCATTTGCAGAAACCGAAGAGTATCAGAACATAAATAAGCATGTTGAGAATCAGGGAAAATTTAATGAACGCGTGAAAAAGGAATTTGAGGCATTACGGAAGCAAGTCAAACAAATTGAAGGCGAAATAGTAGGAAAGGACAGTAGAAGGAACTTAGAATCACAGATAGCAGAGGGGTATGAAGAAAGTAATTTATTTCATTTACGAGAGGCAACAAGAGAGCGCCAGGCGCGCGAACTTTACAATAATCGACATTCGGACTGGGACAGACGTGGTAGGTCTTTGTCGCCACGAGGCGAAAACTTTGATTATAAACACTTTTTGACTGTCCGGAAATTTAAGATCTTCCGCAATTCTAAGAATGACATACATCCATGTGCATGGCTAGATCAATTTATGTACGCACTTCCACCAAATTGGCCACTAAGTCACAAACTAGAATTCATGTGTGGATATTTAGAAAACGAACCGGCGACGCGGATGCGCGCACTCATTAGAGATTGCAATAATTTAAATGATTTTTATCATGCATTTCTATCGGCATATTGGTCCGAAAACACACAAGACAGAGTCAAACATAGTCTGATTATGCAGCGTAATTTTAAACAGTCTGAGTTCCGCACGCCGGCAGAGTACTTTGAAGACATGATTCGAAAGAATCAGTTCCTGTCCAACCCTTATAGCCCGACTGAATTAATTCGCATTTGTTTAACTAAGTTGCCACAATCCATAAGACAAATTGCTTTAGCTGGAAGATGTAAGGACGACATCGAGACTTTTAAGACTTTGTTGCAAGAACTTGAGTATGACAACGACGACGGGACCTCTTGTAACTTTTTCAGTAACAGTAATTACAATAGATTTTCAGAGAAAAGTGATAGTGGTTGGAACGGACGTTATAGCGGTAATTTTGAGAATGACAGACGTAACAGACACGACAATAGATACCAGCCCTATGACAATAACAGACGTTCTAACAGAAATTACACAGACAACTATAACAACGGTAATTCGTATCGGAATGATCAATCATACGGAAACAGTAATCGGTATTATCAAGACAGAAATTATTCAAACAGTAATAGAAATTCTTACTACAGAAACAATCAGGGTAGTAGATACAACAATAATTTCAGAAGTGACAGTCGAAATTACACAAGGAGTAGTTATGCAGACAGACAGGAAAACAGAAATTTTAATAACAGACACAGCCAAGAATTTGCATCTAACAGACAGGAAGGACCTAATTGGCATCCTCCACGTGACAGAACTTCAGAGAGACAAGTGCAAATCGTAGAAATTGATCCGCGAAATGACGCGAATACTCAAAGACGTGACGCAAACAATCGACAATGACTCGCAGCTTCGGCTTCGGGCAGCAATATAGACGGTTCAGAAAGTAATGACACTACGACTTTACACTACGTACGCCTGGAAGACATGAGAGACATTTTGTTAGATGAAAAGGAAAATAATGTAGACGCATTTTTACATCCTGTTATTGAAGTATGTGTGGGTAAGAATAAGTTTACTGCAGTTTTAGATTCTGGGAGCCCATTGAATGTCATTAGTGAATCAGTTTTTCGTATATGTGTAAGAACTATTGCCTGTCCTGTGTTACCTATTTCTAAAACTACAATTCGAGGTGCTATTTCTGGAAAAAGTGTGGAAGTCAAACAACAGACCAACTTAAATTTCATTTGTCAAGGATACGAATTTTCTGCTAATTTTATTATTGTTCCATTACTCAGTACACAAATTATATTAGGTATGGAATTTCTTAACGCACATAAGGCAATTTTGAACTTTAAAGAAGGAAGTGTAAATTTGACTGTTGCTGGAATGCCGAAGTGTTTAAACTTTTTCGAGTGTTTAACAAGATCTGAGTCAGATACAAAATGTTTAAGGTTTCTTACTTCTGATGTTTTCGTTGAGCATTATGACGACAATGTGTTTATTCATGATAATGACAATAGATACAGAGACGCGATGGATGACATAATTAATAGCGAAGAATTAATTAATGAAAAGGTTAAGAAAGCTGAAGTGCCAGATGACGTTGCAAGAGAAGAGCTGCACCACATTTTGACTTCACATGCTACAGTGTTTAGTCATCACACAGGAACTATACAAGGCTTACAATATTTATTTAAAGTGAAAGAACACACACCATTTCGCGGGAAAACGTACGCTATTCCTTTGGCTTACAGAGACAAGGTTAAGAATGAACTTCAGTACATGTTAGATCAGGGCATTATTGAGCCTGCAGTCAGTCCTTATACTAGCCCATTACACGTTGTTCTTAAAAAGGATGGATCAATTCGTCTGGTTCTGGATTCCAGGCAGATAAATAACATCATCATTCCTGAAACTGACCGCCCACAAAATTTAGATGAACTTCTTCAACATTTCCATGGAATCAAAGTTTTATCCACGATTGATATGCGCGCAAGTTTTTGGCAAATAGAACTCCACCCTGATTGTAGAAAATACACTGCTTTTTTAGCCTTTGGTAACTGTTACCAATTTCGGAAATTACCGTTTGGACTTACAGTATCTTCAGCAGCATTCATTCGTAGCTTAAATGAAATTTTACCTGTTTATCTTCGTGACAACATTACTTCTTATGTTGACGACATTCTTATTGCTAAACGTTCTTGGAGTGAGCACAACAAAATTTTGGACTCATTATTACGTATCTTTGCAAAAGTTGGCATGACAGTGAACTTGGAAAAATCTGAATTTGGTCGTTCACAGGTGAAATTTCTCGGTCACATTATTTCTACAGAAGGTATTCTCCCTGATCCAGAGAAATTAGATGCTATTCGTAATTATGCTGTTCCTACTACAAAACGTGATGTTCGTAGTTTCCTTGGTGTCTGTAATTTTCTTAGACGCTTTGTTAAATTGGACGATTTGGCCACACCACGTTTATGTGAACTATCTGGAAAGAAATCTAATTGGTGTTGGGATGAGGAAGCTCAGTCAGAATTTGAACAACTTCGTGATGCTTTAGTTGCTGCTCCACTTCTTTCACATCCAGATTTATCTAAAGAATTTTGTTTGGCGACGGACTCATCTTACAAGGGCCTAGGGGCACACTTATTTCAAGAGATAGAAGAAAACGGCGTTGTAGTACAGAAGACTATTGCATTTGGAAGTCGTGTTCTCTCTAAATCAGAAAAGAATTATTCGATTACGGAACTTGAAGCTTTGGCTGTTGTATGGGCTTTCACAAAATTTCGCACATTTTTGTTTGGCAGACATACTAAGGTTTACACCGATCATCGACCTCTGGAATTTCTTATGGCAACAAAATTAACTCACGGCAGATTGTCACGATGGGCGTTGTACCTACAGGAGTTTGATTTCAGTATTGTTTACATACAGGGTTCTTCAAATATTGTTGCTGATGCTTTATCACGTGCACCTATGGGTTTGAAACAAAGTGCTGAAGAGGACTGCAAGGAAAACAATTATTGTTTGATGTATATTCAAGGTGTTGCGTTTGAGAACTTTATTTCGTCTTCGCTCCAGGATATCGCTAAGGAGCAAAATAAGGATCCAATCTGGAAGGACATTAAGGAGAAGTGGAGGAGAAAGGAAAGCGTAGCGATTAGACAGCATTATCTAGTTCGCAATGACATTCTTTTTAAACGAAAATCGGTCGACAACTCCGTTTGGTTAGTTTGTATTCCTGATGAGTGGGTCAATAAATTGATTTGGTATACGCATCTCAGTTATGCACACTTTGGTCCCCGAAAATGCTTTCATAAATTACGAGAAAATTGCTATTTCAGTAATATGGAAAAACGTATTCGATCTGTTCTTGCCAAATGCAAATTATGTCAAATGGCTAAGCCTCCAACGATTTCTCACAGAGCACCGTTGTTTCCCGTCATTCCAGCGAAATTAAAGGAGATGGCTGCAGTCGATTTGTTTGGTCCAGTGGTTCGTTCTACTAATGGTTTTGCGTACATTTTCGTAGCAGTGGAGTTGACGTCAAAATATGTGTGTTTTACACCTTTACGAAAAGCAACAGCTCGTTCAGTATCTAACGCTTTTATCAAACATTTTCTTAAAGAAGTTGGTCATGTTGATAAGGTTATATCAGATAATGGATCACAGTTTCGTTCTAAAATTTGGCTTCGTACTCTTCAGCGTCGTAAAATTAAACCAATTTTCATTTCACTTTTTCACCCTCAATCTAACGCTTCAGAGAGATGGATGAAGGAAATCAATAAATTGTGCCGTCTTTATTGTCATCAGAATCACAGAACTTGGGATCAGTATCTTCATATTTTTCAAAACATTCTGAATGAACTTCCTAATGACTCAACTTCTTTACCGCCTCTATTGATATTAAAAAATAAAGTACCAACAAATCGCATTTCTGAAATAGTTCCTTTTCCGCCTTCACGGAAACTGCGGCATTCTGAAGTTGTCAACCTGGCTCTACGAAATATTGCATCTGCGGCTGCTAGAAGAGAGAAATCAGCTAAGCGTCCTGGTCGTTCAAAATTCTTGTCAGTTGGTCAGAAGGTATTAATTAAGTCCCACCGTTTGTCTCACAAAGGAAAAGGCTTGTGTCGCAAATTTTTTCTGCTTTATAACGGTCCATATAGAATTCGCAAAATTATTCATGATAACACTGTCGAAGTAGAAACTCTTAAATCACGACGCTCTAAAGGAATACATCATATATCAAACGTAAAGATTTTTGTGGAATGACATACTTGTGAGAAACTAACAGCTAGATGTAAACATGCGGAGAGTACAAGGATACCGCGCTGTGTTTTGGCGGCGGCACATACTCAAAGCAACAGTGAAGTCTGCGCGCCGCACAAGGCAGTCGTTGACCGCGAACAATAGCTTCCTACGTCATGCGCCCACAGCTGATCGAGCGCTCAGTGCGAATGCACTGACAGACATAAACAAATACACAGTTTAATTTCTCCGACTAAATTCAGTATAAAGCTATAGTGACTTGATGAATTGTGTTATTAACATTCAGTACTTTTCAGGATACGGTTGTATAAAATATTTAAGAACTACAGGTAAATTCTGTGTGTCTCCGACGTTAAGACGACTTGCTATCGAGAAAATTTCAGAAAGAATGTAATTTCGAAGAAGAAACTAATAAACTAAAAAAGGTAACTGTTAATTGAGTTCATTTTTCAGGTAACAAATTTCCAATTGGGTACGTACTTTAGACGTAATTTGCTGCTCGCGATTACGTGATTCATACTTTGTGCTAATTTCATGTTCTATGAATTTACTTGTGAAGCGACATGCTTGCGTACATTAACTGATTTTGACAATGATTATTAATGAACTGGGTTGTGACTTGTATATATTATGCATCGCTTGGCTGCACTGCTTTTTCACTGATGTCATATTTTTCTATTATGTGCCTGCTGTGCTTATTTATTTAAATTATAATTGTCATCTGATTAATTGTGCTGATGTGTTTAGGTATGTAAGTTATACTTTGTGATTTATCTGCTAGCGCCTCCATGTTTACTTATTAAGATGACATATGAATATTTATTTGCTTATGCTGATGTATGTTGTACTTCGTCATTTATCTGCTTGCGCCTTCATGTTTACTTATTAGGATGACACATGAACATTTAATTGCTTATGCTGATATGATGCTAATGACCTGTTTATTACGTAAGATATATGTTTGCTGCTTTTTGTATGGATTACATATTTACACATTCCTGTTTTGTTGCCATAACTGCTCTTTAATTTGGTGTATAGAAATGCTGATATACTGTGTATAAACATAGAGTTTAGGTCACACTATTGAATTAATTATAGATCGTTCGCTTGGCAGAGCCTCGTTGTAGGGATTGTGCTGCATCCACTTGTTGACATTCTGTTCTCCACTGGTATATTTACTCGCTATTGCTTGTTTTGCTTACGCTCAGTGCCTTATATTTTTAAGATAAGAAAATTAACTGCTATAATTCGACGAACGACATTAGTACAAGAAAGTCATTGAAGTCACATGAGCTGAGGTTTCATGGAAGCTGTATAAATTTATGCTAATAGGAAGGAAGCTAACGACATGACATACCAATACTAGGTTTAGACCATTGACAGTCATTACACTGCATTTTTCGTGAGCAATTGAAATAGGAAGTGACACTTGACACAAGAAATACTCCACGTGTTTGCTTCTGTTTGCCATGATTCTTGAAGTGGTGTACACACTGTGAAATATTATGATCATTCACACTCCGTAATCGTACTTAATTACTGAGAGTTATTCGAACTAAGTCTGTTAGAGGTCATGTATGCATTTCTTTTATTTAATGATGGACAAGGAACCAAAATGTATCTTATAATTTATAATGAGTAGAAAATTTGGGTCAGGTGGATTACACAGAGGTTGTGTGTGGACACTGTGTCTTCGGATTGTATGGGATGCTGAATTGAGGTTGCATTAGGATTTTATCTGTACTTGTTCGAGGAGACTGACTAGAGGAAAGAGTTGTTATGGAAGTGAAATGATATTGGTGCTGAGGTTTATATTTATCGACGTATTATTGAGGTATAGAGATTATATGAAGTTGAGTTGTTATGGAAGTGAGATGATATTGGCAATGAGGTTTATATTTATCGATGTATTATTATAGGTATTGAGAGTATATGAAGTTGTTTGTGGACAAGAGGTAAGGTGATATTGGTGCTGAGGTTTACATTTATCGACGTATTATTGAGGTATTATTGAGATTATGTGATGCTGATGATTATCACAGTTTTGGTGGATAAGAGGTAAAGTAAGTGAGGAGCATATTTTTTTTGTTGGTCTTATGGAACAAAGAGGATGAAGATAGCAGACTAGAACACTAGAATAGAAGGAAGATAGTCTATACACACACTTTGTTAGATCACTAAGCAGTATATACTTTTTTTTTGGAGAGAGGAAGTAATTGCATATCTTGGCTCACTGACAGTTGTTCAGCAACAGTACATTTTGATCTGGCTTGGCAAACATTCGTCTTGACATGATGACTATGACGTTGACTAACTATTATTGACTATTATACATTGCTGCCAGTACTACTTGATACACATGATGAACATCAGATTTTAACAGAATTACATTTACACAGTTAACACTATTCAATTACACAGTAGTACTTAATGTGAATGAAAGATGAGTGAGTGTGTTCTGTGTGTTTTCCTTTCCTAATCCTAACCACCTATCTCCTAAGTATTATTTTATTTGTTGGTAGTGGCTTGCACTGACACCCATAAATATTATAGGTTTACTGGTATTTGTGTATTGTAATAGTTAATATGAAAATTATCTGACATCATTTGTGTGTTTGTTATGATTTGTATGTTACTGTAAAAGCATTTGTATGTGCATTCAAACTATTGTTCATGCCTGAACTGTCTGATTAGTGAAGATAAATATTCTGAACTGTTCCCTGCACTTTTCAATATGATGTGTGACATTTAGTCATGTTTAATTTCTGCTGATGAACTGTGTGATCAGTGTTAGTGAATTTTGTGGAACTGCTTCTGCTGAGAAATGTGACTTTTTGGTGTCTGCACCTGCTCTCAACATTGCTGGGTGCAACTGATGGACTACTCCTACTGAAATGGTGTCACTTGTTGGTGTCTGCACCTGCTCAACATTGCTGGGTGCAACTGATGGACTACTCCTACTGAAATAGTGTCACTTGTTGATGTCTGCACCTGCACTCAACATTGCTGGGTGCAACTGATGAACTGTTTTTACTGAATTAAGTCACTGGTTGCTGTCTGCACCAACTCAACATTGCTGGGTGCAACTGATGAACTGTTTTTACTGAAATGAAGTCACTTGTTGCTGTCTGCACCTGCTCAACATTGCTGGGTGCAACTGATGGACTACTCCTACTGAAATGGTGTCACTTGTTGATGTCTGCACCTGCACTCAACATTGCTGGGTGCAACTAATGAACTGTTTCTACTGAAATGATGTCACTTGTTGCTGTCTGCACCTGCTCAACATTGCTGGGTGCAACTGATGGACTACTCCTACTGAAATGGTGTCACTTGTTGATGTCTGCACCTGCACTCAACATTGCTGGGTGCAACTAATGAACTGTTTCTACTGAAATGATGTCACTTGTTGGTGTCTGCACCTACTCAACATTGCTGGGTGCCTCTGATGGACTGCTTCTACTGAACTAATGTGACTTGTTGCTGGGTGTACCTGCTAAACTTTACTGGGTGCAACTGATGGACTGCTTCTACTGAAAAGATGTCACCTGTTAGTATCTTTTTTTTGTATAAACTAATCATTGAAAGCATTATATGTGAACATTTGTATAAACTGATTTTTTGTATATTGTGTAAACTATTATGTAAAGTCACATGTATGAAAAGAAGTTGTATTGCTTACTGTATTTCATATATTAGGTTAGTAAAAGGTCAGTGCAAAGCCAAAATTTTTAACTAACTATGTGATATTTAGGTATTAATATTATCTTTTATTTTTGTCTGTATTTTTCTGGACGAATTTGGTGGTATTTTCACCACCAATGCTGGCAAAAATACCATCAAATTCTGGCCTGTGGAGGAGGGGCATATGAAAGGTGGCTACACTGTGCCACTGCGCCAGAGAGTGCGCCAAAGAGTACTATTAAGCCGCCTCCACAGTGCGTGTTAAGAGCTCATGGCAGTCAGTGCTAGTTATGTGATCGTAGTAGTCAGTGGTTGTTGAGAGTTCGTAGAGGACAGTGTGTGTTAAGAGCTGGTGGTTGTCGTGAAGTTGGAGTAAGATGTTTTAGTAAGAGTGTTGTTCCATGTTTTATGCAGTTATTTGATGGGAGAGATAGCAGATGTTATTGTAATGAGTGCATTTCGTCAATATATATGAAGGTAAAATTTATAATGTTCCTTTATTAGTTGTGTATCTGAAATAATGTGTCACTACAGGTTCAGTCAACAAAGCATCTGGCTTGTGTTCTTATATTAGAGTGAATTCTGGTTTTCTTACGTAATTACAGTTTTTCTAAATTTCTTTTGTCACGTCAGCATAGTTGGTATTTAAAAAAAAATTCTTGTCTTGTTGGAAAAGAACCGTGCCAGATGTGGACGTTGAGTCACACTCCCACATACAGAACAGTTACATTTGTGCTTGGATTTTGTAGGTTTTATAGTTGCTGGGGACTTAATTAATTAACTGTGTTTACGAAAATTTTCTTACATTGTTTGTTGCAGTCAGATAGCGTAATAATTCTAGTCAGGGCCAACCGTTTACGAGACACTACGTAATCGGACAGACAGTTAGTAAAATTAAAAGTATTTTCAAAAAAATATTTAATTAAGCCCCCATGCAAGATATTCACAGGCTATATGGTAGACAAAAGGTTTCCTTAACCCCAAACCAGAACAGTTGAAGTAAGATGTAAAGAACACCAGAGACATACCAGACTATGACAGGTAACTAAATCTGCAATAGCAGAACATTACCTGGAACTTGAACACACCATGGATTATGAGAAAACCAAGCTCCTTGCTCAGACCCCCGCCCTTCTGGGCTGGTGTCATTAATGAACCGATTGAAATCAAAATGACTGAGAAGTTGATCAACTGGGAAGCAGGATATCGGCTTAGTACAGCGTGGAATCCTCCAGGAATGAACTACAGACATCCAAGGGCGTTAGTAACGGAAAAGAACAGCATACGCGATCCAGGCGGCAGCTAGCTCCTTGGAGGATGGGCACCCTAACATGCAGCTCCAACAGCAGCCGGACGCCGCAGGAAGCGCACCTCACAGGCGCATACCGGGTTCAGATGCCCAGGAGGATGGCTCGGCCGCGAGAGAAACTCACTGCGGTCGCGGACAGCATGAGGAACTTCAGCAGAGCCATGATAGTGCTAGGATCGCGTCCACCGAGCGCGGACCCAGTACGGAACGCCCTGGGATGTCCGCTACCTCAGAAGAGAGCCGCAGCGGGCGCGGACCGAAGAGGAAGCGCCTAGAGCCTGATACCACCACAAGAAATGGCCACAACGGGCGCGGACGGCATAGGGAGCGCCACACACCGCCCAGGCATAAATATGGCGCTACGTCAGCTCGTCAACCAATCTCAGGGAACACCTGATGAAGACGCCGAGATACGACGTCGAAATATCGTGTTGGGAAGACGCGGACCACCGGCTGTACACCCGATTCTACGAGATGACAACAAGCCGCCGGGAAAGTCTTAGAAATTATAATCTTTGGTCTTGTCGTGACACTGTCTTTGTCTCTGCGCAGTCTGATACATTCTTAGTTGGAGTGTGGTAGGTGATGGACGTATTCAGTAGTGCTGTTTTGACTTGTGATGGTGTCTGCTGGATGAAGAAGATTTTGAAGCACAGCAAGGATGAGTAAGACGAATACATTAGGAACCAAAGAGAATGTATATTTTGAGTAATATTATTTCTGAAGAGAGGTAGTTTGAGGTAAGACTGCAGTACTGCGCAGCTAGGAATGATTATTGTCAGCTTGTTAACTTGCTCAGAGCAGAGAGAAAGGCCACCCTACTTCCCTGAGTCGTGCATTAACATATTAACTGATTAATCTGTTTGCTTTTTATAGAAATTCTCCGTTAACATTGTACCCTCTTTAAATCATTGTTCACTTTGTAAGGCATAGTACTGTTCAGACCTGTGTTATGTGTGAAGATCACGTGAAGTATTAATCTGTAGTTTTGAATATATACTTCATTCTAAAATTGTTGTCTTGAAATATCATTTCATAACAACAGCTACTCTCCCCATCCCAGTGTCATCATTACGCGTTATCACATCTCACAGTTTGAATATAGTTTGGAAATTTTATTTATAAATAGAAATCTAGCTTAGCTGGTGTCTGCTTGCTGTTGTATTTTCGAGAAATCTGCAACAAAGTTGTCAAGACGCGAGGTAAGTGGAAATTTTGATTAAGGTCAGATAATTGTTTTACTTCAGTCACGCCTGTAATATAAAGACAAGTTACATTCAGATCAGTTACAGCTCAGTTAATGTAAGGTTCTGTTTTAGCATACGGGTTTAAGTAGGATCACAGTTTATGGGACATAGTTTTTGGCAATACACAGATTTTATAGAGTGCGAGGTGAAGTTGGGCTGAACTTCATAAAGAAACAAATGTAGTGGGGAGGTTACAGCCTACAACCTTTATTTTCTTTGTGCAATAGTTCTAAGTCTTCTAGTCTCCGGTAATGTGTGTTCGAGAAGAATCAGATGTTCAACAAAAGTAGAACTGTACACATTTTCTCCACCTTTGTTTAGCAGGTGCCCTTTATTTCTTGCTGTAACTTTCTCCCCGTCTGTCCTGTGTAATAGTTGCGGCAGTCATTACATGGAATTTTCTTTTACAGAGAAAGCAACCGTGGAGCCATATTTATTGTTGAAGTCTACTTATTTCATGCAATACGTTTCCCAGTAGAGGTACAGAAATTAAATCAGTCTCACTTCCTGTCCTCAAGCTGTTGTTGCCCAAACTTGAACACTTAACAGCTGTTTTTTTTTTTTCTTTACGATATGATCAACCAAACTAGGGTCATATCCATTGTTAATTGTAATGGATTTAATTACGGGTGTTTCTTTTTGGAAACAATGGAATTCCAAAGGAGTGCGCACTACGCGAAGTATTGCAGAGTGGAAAAAAGCGTTTTAATGGGTTTGTGCATGACGTAAGTCAGTTGGAATGATCTTATCTGCTAAAGGAGATTTACGGAGAATGTTGAAACTGCTTTTGTTGTTAAGTAATCTTAGTTACAATTCCAAAATATTAAGTCCTCCATTATCGTTCTGTATTTCTTTTGTGAAATTGATTTTCTCAAGATAGCTGTTAAAAGCACGGAATATTAGTAGTAGATCTTGGGCACTGCTATTAAACACTGTGAGTATGTAGACTATGTAACGAGCACAGAAAGGAATCATACACTTCAAAACAAGATTACTCTTGAAAAAATTTTCTTCTAACGCATTTACAATATTATTGTTGTTGTTGTTGTTGTTGTTGTGGTCTTCAGTCCGGAGACTGGTTTGATGCAGCTCTCCATGCTACTCTATCCTGTGCAAGCTTCTTCATCTCCCAGTACCTACTGCAACCTACATCCTTCTGAATCTGCTTAGTGTATTGATCTCTTGGACTCCCTCTACGATTTTTACCCTCCACGCTGCCCTCCAATGCTAAATTTGTGATCCCTTGATGCCTCAAAACATGTCCTACCAACCGATCCCTTCTTCTAGTCAAATTGTGCCACAAACTTCTTTTCTCCCCAATCCTATTCAATACCTCCTCATTAGTTACGTGATCTACCCACCTTATCTTCAGCATTCTTCTGTAGCACCACATTTCGAAAGCTTCTATTCTCTTCTTGTCCAAACTGGTTATCGTCCATGTTTCACTTCCATACATGGCTACACTCCATACAAATACTTTCAGAAACGACTTCCTGACACTTAAATCTATACTCGATGTTAACAAATTTCTCTTCTTCAGAAACGATTTCCTTGCCATTGCCAGTCTACATTTTATATCCTCTCTAATTCGACCATCATCAGTTATTTTACTCCCTAAATAGCAAAACTCCTTTACTACTGTAAGTGTCTCATTTCCTAATCTAATCCCCTCAGCATCACCCGATTTAATTTGACTACATTCCATTATCCTCGTTTTGCTTTTGTTGATGTTCATCATATATCCTCCTTTCAAGACACTGTCCATTCCGTTCAACTGCTCTTCCAAGTCCTTTGCTGTCTCTGACAGAATTACAATGTCATCGGGAAACCTCAAAGTTTTTATTTCTTCTCCATGGATTTTAATACCTACTCGAATTTTTCTTTTGTTTCCTTTACTGCTTGCTCAATATACAGATTGAATAACATCGGGGAGAGGCTACCACCCTGTCTCACTCCTTTCCCAACCACTGCTTCCCTTTCATGCCCCTCGACTCTTATAACTGCCATCTGGTTTTTGTACAAATTGTAAATAGCCTTTCGCTCCCTGTATTTTACCCCTGCCACCTTCAGAATTTGAAAGAGAGTATTCCAGTTAACGTTGTCAAAAGCTTTCTCTAAGTCTACAAATGCTAGAAACGTAGGTTTGCCTTTTCTTAATCTTTCTTCTAAGATAAGTCGTAAGGTTAGTATTGCCTCACGTGTTCCAACATTTCTACGGAATCCAAACTGATCTTCCCCGAGGTCCGCTTCTACCAGTTTTTCCATTCTAATGTAAAGAATTCGCGTTAGTATTTTGCAGCTGTGACTTATTAAACTGATGGTTCGGTAATTTTCGCATCTGTCAACACCTGCTTTCTTTGGGATTGGAATTATTATATTCTTCTTGAAGTCTGTGGGTATTTCGCCTGTCTCATACATCTTGCTCACCAGATGGTAGAGTTTTGTCATGACTGGCTCTCCCAAGGCCATCAGTAGTTCTAATGGAATGTTGTCTACTCCCGGGGCCTTGTTTCGACTCAGGTCCTTCAGTGCTCTGTCAAACTCTTCACGCAGTATCTTATCTCCCATTTCATCTTCATCTACATCCTCTTCCATTTCCGTAATATTGTCCTCAAGTACATCGCCCTTGTATAAACCCTCTATATACTCCTTCCACCTTTCTGCCTTCCCTTCTTTGCTTAGAACTGGGTTGCCATCTGAGCTCTTGATATTCATACAAGTGGTTCTCTTCTCTCCAAAGGTCTCTTTAATTTTCCTGTAGGCAGTATCTATCTTACCCCTAGTGAGACAAGCCTCTACATCCTTACATTTGTCCTCTAGCCATCCCTGCTTAGCCATTTTGCACTTCCTGTCGATCTCATTTTTGAGACGTTTGTGTTCCTTTTTGCCTGCTTCATTTACTGCATTTTTATATTTTCTCCATTCATCAATTAAATTCAATATTTCTTCTGTTACCCAAGGATTTCTATTAGCCCTCGTCTTTTTACCTACTTGATCCTCTGCTGCCTTCACTACTTCATCCCTCAGAGCTACCCATTCTTCTTCTACTGTATTTCTTTCCCCCATTCCTGTCAATTGTTCCCTTATGCTCTCCCTGAAACTCTGTACAACCTCTGGTTCTTTCAGTTTATCCAGGTCCCATCTCCTTAAATTCCCGCCTTTTTGCAGTTTCTTCAGTTTCAATCTGCAGTTCATAACCAATAGATTGTGGTCAGAATCCACATCTGCCCCTGGAAATGTCTTACAATTTAAAACCTGGTTCCTAAATCTCTGTCTTACCATTATGTAATCTATCTGATACCTTTTAGTATCTCCAGGATTCTTCCAGGTATACAACCTTCTTTCATGATTCTTGAACCAAGTGTTAGCTATGATTAAGTTATGTTCTGCGCAAAATTCTACAAGGAGGCTTCCTCTTTCATTTCTTCCCCCCAATCCATATTCACCTACTATGTTTCCTTCTCTCCCTTTTCCTACTGACGAATTCCAGTCACCCATGACTATTAAATTTTCGTCTCCCTTCACTACCTGAATAATTTCTTTTATCTCATCATACATTTCATCTATTTCTTCATCATCTGCAGAGCTAGTTGGCATATAAACTTGTACTACTGTAGTAGGCATGGGCTTTGTGTCTATCTTGGCCACAATAATGCGTTCACTATGCTGTTTGTAGTAGCTTACCCGCATTCCTATTCATTATTAAACCTACTCCTGCATTACCCCTATTTGATTTGGTATTTATAACCCTGTAATCACCTGACCAAAAGTCTTGTTCCTCCTGCCACCGAACTTCACTAATTCCCACTATATCTAACTTTAACCTATCGATTTCCCTTTTTAAATTTTCTAACCTACCTGCCCGACTAAGGGATCTGACATTCCACGCTCCGATCCGTAGAATGCCAGTTTTCTTTCTCCTGATAACGACGTCCTCTTGAGTAGTCCCCGCCCGGAGATCCGAATGGGAGACTATTTTACCTCCGGAATATTTTACCCAAGAGGACGCCATCATCATTTAATCATACAGTAAAGCTACATGTCCTCGGGAAAAATTACGGCTGTAGTTTCCCCTTGCTTTCAGCCGTTCGCAGTACCAGCACAGCAAGGCCGTTTTGGTTAATGTTACAAGGCCAGATCAGTCAATCATCCAGACTGTTGCCCCTGCAACTACTGAAAAGGCTGCTGCCCCTCTTCAGGAACCACACGTTTGTCTGGCCTCTCAACAGATACCCCTCCGTTGTGGTTGCACCTACGGTACGGCCATCTGTATCGCTGAGGCACGCAAGCCTCCCCACCAACGGCAAGGTCCATGGTTCATGGGGGGGTTTACAATATTATCTGATGAATAAGTCCGTCGGAATTCACAATGGACATGAATGGATGCAGGTGATCAAACAAGGTTCTGGCGTACGTATCACTTGTCGCTGAAGTATCTAGATACATGAAGGGTCCCATATCACTCCAACTGCACACGCCACGGACTATTACAGTGCCGTCCCCTCGAAACGATTTGAACCGAGACTCGTCCGACCGGGTAATGTGTTTCCAGTCATCAACAGTCCAATGTCGCTGTTGACGAGCCCAGGCGATGCGTAAAGCTTTGTGTCGTACAGTCGTCAAGGGTACACGACTGGGCCTTCGACTCCGAAAGCCCATACAGATGATGTTTCGTTGAATGGTTCGCACGCTGACACTTTTTGATGGCCCAGCACTGAAATCTGGGGAAGGGTTGCACTTCTGTCACGTTGAACGATTCTCTTCAGTCGTCGTTGGTCCCATTCCTGCAAGATCTTTTTCCGGCCACAGCGATGTTTTACCGGATTCCTGATATTCACGGTACATTCGTGATATGGTCGTACGGGAAAATCCACATTTCATGGCTACCTCGGAGATGCTGTGTCCCATCACTCGTGCGCCGACTATAACACCACGTTGAAACCCACTTCGATCTCGATAACCTGCCACTGTAGCAGCAGTAACCGACCTAACAACTGCGCCAGACGCGTGTTATCGTATATAGGCGTTGCCGACCGCAGCGCCGTATTCTGCCTGTTTGCATATCTCTGTGTTTCGATGTGCGTGACTATACCCGTTTTCTTTGCACTATCAGTGCATATCTCAACAATCTTTCGAGGTCACTAGCGTAAGTCACCTATATTTCCTTCTCGTGAAGACGATTTTATAAACTCTGAAACCATTATAAAGAGGTTTTAATAAACCATCCAATTTGCAACTGATTAGCTCTTGTATTTCTGCAAGAAGATTTCATTCTACTCTTGCTGCTCCAGCCACGTACAAAATTTTAAAAATTGAAGTGAAGCCAGCGGGAGCGCAACGATAACATTACCTTAGACGGCCCCAGGCTGGCAACAGTGGCGTCAGACACGGTGGCAAGAATAAATAAGGATGGCAGATGCAACCACAGCTGAGTCATCGGTTGAAAATGACCGAGAACAACTCGGTTGAAAGGTCATGGATACGGAACTACTTGACGCAGCTGGAAGAGCGAGAAAATTTTACGAAATTTATATTGCAATGAAATTGTGCATTCAAGCGCAAGATTATATAATGATAGGACAAAGATTCCGAAATCAGATGTTGAGCTATAAAACATTTCAGTGGCAGATGTGAACGCTGCAATTAAACTGCTGGTTAAAACTGATGAAATTTCAGAAAGGTAGAAAATTTGGTAAGTTGAAAGGACCGTGGGGAGTTTCGTAAAGAACATTAGTTAACGACTGACTGAAACAAAAGAAAGGGATGCAAGAGAAGCCAAATGGGTAGATTGGAGAAATCAAACAAGGTAGAGTGCAGGGCATCAAATAGGCAAAAAGTCAAAACCTAGTAGAAAGCTTTGGATAACACACGAGAGACTGAATTTAATTGAAGAAACGGAGAACATTAAATCGCAACTAATGAGATGGTTAAAAGGGAATATACACATCTAAATACCGACAGGAAGTGCAAAATGACAAAGCAGAAGTGACAAGATCAGAAACGCAAGGCTTTAGAAGCATGCGTAGCTAGGGGAAATAGAAATGCCACCTATAGGTAAAATTAAGGTGACCTTTGGAGAAACGAGGAGCAGCCGTAACGTTATGAATATCAAGAGCTCGGATGGCAAGCCAATATTAAGCCTGAATGGAAAGGTGGAAGGTGAAAGGAGTATATGTGTTATATGAGGGATATGTACGTGGAAAGAACATTATAGAAAGGGAAGAGGAAGTGGCTGAAGATGAGGTGGGAGACATGAAACTGCTAGATGAATTTCACAGTGCACCAAAAACATGTGAGTCGTTATAAGGCGCCTGGAGTAGATATCTCCCTAGAATTATTGAGATCCTTGAAAGAACTAACCATGACAAAAATATTCCACTTAATATACAAAATACAGAAACAGGCAAAATACCCTCACACTTCAAGAAGAGCGCAATAATTCCAATTTCGAAGAAGGCGGAGGTGGGCACATCCGTATTACGGAACTACAAGTTTAGTATGATAAGGGTGCGAAAGAGTAACACAAAAAATAGAAATATTGATAGAAGCCGAATCGTGGAAGAGCAGTTTGAGTTTCAGACAAACGTAGGAACGCGCAAGGCAATATTGACATTACCACTTACACAGATGACAGGCTGAAGAAAGACAAACCTACGTTTAATCTGCTAGCTAGTTTCACACCAGCGCACACTGCACTGCAGAATGAAAACTCATTCTGGAATCAGTCCCCCAGGTGGTGGCTAAACACTGTTTCCACAATATGCTTTCTTCCAGGAGTGACAGTCCCGAAAGTTTTATAGGAGAGCTTCTTTGAAGTTTCGAAGGTAGGAGATGAAGTACTGGAGAAAGTGAAGCTGTGAAGATGGATTGGGAGCTGTACTTGGGTAGCGCAGCCGAGTTCCAGTCTGGGACACAGTTTTAATCTGCCAGGAAGTTTCCTGTGTTTATAGCCTCTTTAGATATAAAGAAAACTTTAAAAAATGTTGACTGTAATATACTAGCGGGAACTCACTAGGTATCAGGGATAGAATGTAGTGAGTGATAGCGTGTTTACAGCATGTACAGAACCTGAAGTGCAGTTCTAAGGGTCAGAGGACATCCAAAGGACACATGAATACGGAAGAGGGTGACACAGGGTTACAAACAATCCACCGTGTTATCCAGTCTGTACATGGCACAAGTAGTAAAGGACATCAGAAATTTGGAAAGTGAACTAAAATTGAGGTAGAAGAAATTAAATTTGAGGTTTGCAGTTGATAATATCACTCTCCGAAAGAAGGCAAATTATGTGAATGATCCAGAGGAACGGAATGTGGTGTGTCTAGTAAAGGGGGTATAAGTGGAACACCAGCTGTGGTGAGTGATACATCCCATTCCTTGAATGAGATGTATCACGTCCTTAAATACATATGTCATAGAAAAGATGTCCAAGACAGACCAATCGATGAGTAGTGAGCACCCCACTGTTGGGAGGTGTTTTAAATCGTAGGTGCTGATACCAGAGCTAATGATCCACTCACTGGTATAGAAGTGGGTCAGACAACACTGTCTGCTAAGGTGGTGACAGAGGTTCCATGGACTGGGAGGTGCGGAAGAAAGAGCTCCATAAAATCTAAGGACGCGGAATTTCGAGGATAATAAATATATTGTAATTGTTAATTATCAAGTTCAGTACCAGATCTGTTGTGTACATAGTAAAGAGAGCCAGTATATGCGTTGGCAGTTGCCCTCATTAATCATGTATTAAGTTTTAATTTTGAAGATAATATACACTACTGGCCATTAAAATTGCTACACCACGAAGATGACGTGCTACAGACGCGAAATTTAACCGCCAGTAAGAAGATGCTGTGAAATGCAAATGATTAACTTTTCGGAACATCCACACAAGGTTGGCGCCGGTGGCGACACCTACGACGTGCTGACATGAGGAAAGTTCCCAACCGATTTCTCATACACAAACAGCAGTTGACCGGCGTTGCCTAGTGAAACATTGTGATGCCTCATGTAAGGAGGAGAAACGCGTACCAACACGTTTCCGACTTTGACAAGGGTCTGATTGTAGCCTATGTTGATTGCGGTTTATCGTATCGCGACATTGCTGCTCGCGTTGGTCGAAATCCAGTGACTGTTAGCCGAATATGGAATCGGTGGGTTCAGGAGGGTAATACGGAACGCCGTGCTGGATCCCAATGGCCTCGTATCACTAGCAGTCGAGATGACAGGCATCTTATCCGCATGGCTGTAACGGATCTTGCAGCCACGTCTCGATCCCTGAGTCAACAGATGGGGACGTTTGCAAGACAACAACCATCTGCACGAACAGTTCGACGACGTTTGCTATAGCATGGACTATCAGCTCGGAGACCATGGCTGCGGTTATCATTGACGCTGCATCACAGACAGGAGCGCCTGCGATGGTATACTCAACGACGAACCTGGGTGCACGAATGGCAAATCCTCCTTTTTGCGGATGAATCCAGGTTCTATGTACACTATCATGACGGTCGCATCCGTGTTCGGCGACATCGCGGTGAACGCACATTGGAAGCATGTATTCGTCATCGCCATACTGGCGTATCACCCGGCGTGATGGCATGGGGTGCCATTGGTTACACGTCTCTGCCACCTCTTATTCGCATTGACGGCACTTTGAACAGTGGATGTTACATTTCAGATGTGTCACGACCCGTGGCTCTACCCTTCGTTCGATCCCTGCAAAACCCTACATTTCAGCAGGATAATGCACGATAATGTTGCAGGTCCTCTACGGGCCTTTCTAGACACGGAAAATGTTCGACTGCTGCCCTGGCCAGCACTTTCTCCAGATCTCTCACCAACTGAAAACGTCTGGTCAATGGTGGCCGAGCAACAGACTCGTCACAATACGCCAGTCACTACTCTTGATGAACTGTGGTATCGTGTTGGAGCTGCATGTACCTCTACACGCCATCCAAGCTCTGTTTGAATCAATACCCAGGCGTATCAGGGCCATTATTACGGCCAGAGGTGGTTGTTCTGGGTACTGATTTCTTAGGATCTATGCACCCAAATTGCGTGAAAATGTACTCACATGTCATTTCTAGTATAATATATTTGTCTAATGAATACCCGTTTATCATCTGCATTTCTTCTTGGTGTAGCATTTTTAATGATCAATAGTGTAAGAAAATGATTTCAATCTCACTTCTTATTGATGTGGTGGAATGAATGAGAACTTAATTTACAGCTGCTGTATCTGCAGCCTGTAAGGGTGAAGAAGGCACACAGATTCAGGGCACAGACTAGCTGGACCCTGATTAATAATACTTAACAGTGGCTGAATATTCAGTAAGCATATTCATTGTATATAACAGGAGTGTTCAGGTGTCAACTTACTTGTTTGCTGCATGAGGTGCAGCACAGTGATTCACCATGTAGGGCAAGACAACTTGAAACACTTAACACCAAAAGCAAAATATAGGTAGTGTAGGAGATGGGATTTTCTGATTGGGCAGCAGAAAAGTAACTATGACAGAAGTAGAGATGATACAGAATAAATAGTGCAATAATAAGAAAAGTATATCTATAAAAGAGAAATTTTGTTAACAGCAAATTCAAATTTAAATGTTAGAGAATCTTTTCTTAACATATTTTTTTCTGGAAGATAGCTGTGTACAGAAGTGACATGAATGATACACAGCTCAGGTGAGAAGAGAACAGAAGCTTTTTAAATGTGGTGCTACAGAATAATCTTGAAGATTAGATGTGTAGATTTACTAACTAATTAGGTGGCACTTACTTGAATTGGGGAAAAAATAAATGTATGGCACAACAACTTAACTAAGGAAAGGGATCAACTGACAGAATACACTGTGAGGCATTGATGAATTTGATAATGTATGGAAGAGTGGAGGGGGGGGGGGGGGGGACTGTAGAGGGAGATCAAGGCTTGAATAAATTAAGCAGATTGAAACGGATGCAGGTTGCAGTTGTAAAGAAATGAAGAGGGTTGAATGTCAGACTAGCATCGAGTGCTTCATTAAAACCAGTCTTAAGAATGCAGTGGGTTTGCTGCTGTCAGCACAAGCCAAAGCAGGGTGTTGCATTGTAGAGCATCACTACTAGAGCTATAATTGTTTGCTAATAGAGTATGTGACTGTTAATGATGTTTCCATGAGAAATCACCGGTCATCACCCTGATGTCAACCTACTGTGTCAACTCAGTCCTAACACCATAGAGGTCTCTACACTTTGGTGTCATAATCATCAACAGTCACAACAGAGACATGTGTCTGCAGCCAGAGCCAGCATCATCTTGCAGCTGCAGCTGTCAATACCAAGGATTATGGTGGGATTAGTGAACTAACTGATTTGTTTCTCTTCTCCTAGTTTCTTGTGCAAGGAAGAGGAATTCAAAGTGGGATTGCCATTGTAATTTGAAAGTGATATTTATTAAACCAGAGGAACGGGGTGGCTTGTCATAATTTTGTGGTAACACTCGGGAGCACTATCTGTGGCTGGTACAGTGCTCACAGAGCAATCTGTTCTGTCACAATACACAATGTGCTGAACTGGTTTCAGTGGAATGGCAAACAGTACTATACACAGATCTGCAGAATTAGCCTGGGTCAAGATCCAGAGACTGGATCTACCAGATAGGGGAAGTGTGCAGCATAATCACTATTTTTTTCACTATTGAGCAAAATAGCAGCACTGCCCCAGTTGTCACAAGAGGTGTGCTAAGTCAGAGGCACTAATACCAGTGGATGGTTTCTCCATGGTGGGCCAGTCCAGGAACTAGCAATGCAATAAAATAAATGCAATAGGAAAGCAGGAGGACTACAGGACTGGCAGACCAGTTACTACACCTCCAATCTGAAGGCTTCTTTTGGTGTAAGAGATTCTGGAAGCAGTTTGTTGGCAAAATAAATAGACAGTGTACCCATATACCCATCTTTTTAACCAAGGTGATCTCAGTCTGGCAGCACCAGCTATGGGGGGGGGGGGGGAGGACTATGTTAGTTGCCAGACAGACATGCTACTGCAAGTAGCCACCCCAGGACTTGGCCTCCACCAAAAAGGGCTACTACTGGTTCTCAGTTCATCACCATGGACTTAGTGCCTTCTAGCTGGTGGTCCACCTCTACCCTCATTACAGTTGCAACCAGTTTTGTGCCCTGAGTGGTCACCATTATAACCCAGGGCAGTACTAGCTATGCCTGGATGTGCATGCTGCTTCTGTAAGGCCTCAGTCCACCCTTATGAGTGGAGGCAGTCTTCCACTACAAGAATTATAGCAGGCCTCCAAACATATTGGCGCATCCTGCCCAAAGCTGCAGGGCCATGCAGCGACACCACACATGCACCACAGACTCTGCATGTTAGCAGTCCTGTCCCACCACTTATATCAAGCCACTGGCCACCTACTGCATCAATGCTGCTGTGCTCACTGCTGTCAGCACATGCCCAAGAGGGAATTCCTTTTTGGGGGGGGGGGGGGGGCATTACTGTCACAGACCATCACTACTAAGTTGACGTTATTTTCTAATAATATTTATGCTTATTAAAGATATTATCTTGACCAATCACTTTTCGTCATCCTCACATCAACCCACTGGCTCAAGTCAACCCCACCACTGTGGAGGTCATCCACCTCAGGCATTGGCACTACACAGTGTATACATTAAAAGAAACTAAATTTTTGCTTATCTTACAGGGCAATTCACTTGAAATTAACTTTTATTACCAGAATATCCTATCCAATTTGTTTGTTTGCCATGCACTGATATGCAGTTTGATACTGAAAATTCTGATTCCACATACATCTCCAGGGTCTCCACAAAGACATTTCACTATCCATTGCCACCCCTGATAAAAATCGCTCAGCTAAGCTTTTTCGATTGATTTCCAAGCTGAGGAAAACAACAAATCATTTGAAAATTCTTTTTGATGTGTTTACAGTACAGGAGGTGGAGTGTGCTCTCAAACAACTGAACATAAAAAAGGAACTGGAGATGTTTTGAAAAACCCTGAGAACAGGAAGTAGGGTACCCCAATTGTTTATTCATGACCTCAGACAAAACACTCCAAGAAATCTGTGGAAGGTCAGCCAACAGTTAAGATAGCGTTAAACTAGTGGGATCAATGATGCACAATATCTTCACAACATTATATGCAGTCCAAACTTTATGCAGCCATACAGTGGGCAGCTGTAATGGACTTGGTTGTTCTGTAGTTGAATACTCTGTGTCCACTTGGCTTAACAGCTACTATGTAAAGAAGGTCCTTGTTCAGTTAAATGACATGATGAGGCTGATAACAAGAACCATCAGTTCCATTCCACTCAGCCAGTTAAATCTCTTGGGAATACCATCCATCACATATCAGATGGTGAAATAAATACTGAAGATATTTTCCAACTCAGAATTACTTTTGATGCTGTTATTCAAGGAACAATTCGTTGGTTGGGGGTTAAGGGACTAAACAGTGAGATCATCAGTCCCATAGTGAAGAGACTGTTCTTCTGGAATTAGTGACTTCAGCCAGAAATTTGATTAAATTATGAAAGTATGTACAAATGATAAATGCAGTATTGATGTCACATGTGGGAAATAATGCATTAGGCCAAAGCTAATTGGTGGCAACAGAAAATCCACTCCCTTCAAATGCATCTTATCACCCTCCCCTCTCCAGTTACAGAGTAAAGAATTCATTCTATCTGGGAGATTCATAATACTAAAAATGAGAAGAAAAAATATATAATAGACATAAGTTGAACCAATAATAACAAAATAAAGTGAGAGAAATAATTAGACCAGTAGGTGAGTGTGGCCAGGCAAATATCTCCAAGGGCTTTGCATACAGCTGGGGCCAGCCTTCCCATAGCCATACCACCACAGTCTGTTGTAGTCAGATTGTTGCAGAGGAGAACAGCACTCACTAAACATCAGAGCACTACTCCTAAAATGGAAAATGGAGTGCAGAAGATAAAAGAAGCTAACCACGCCTAAGAGCAATTAAAATTAACTAATAGGGATGACCCAGGCAGCTAGCAGTGTAAGTAGGGTCAAGGGTACCCAGATCCAGAAATTGGTGGGAGACATTCAAACTCCAGTCACCCCACCCTTGCCATTAAAGTACTTTGAAAAGTTATACGTGAAAATAAAAACTATTTTCATGAGGAAAACAGAGAACCGCTTCAGCTGTTAATGAATCATCAGCCAGTGTTACAGGCAAAAAAAAAAAAAAAAATCCAGAAGACTATACATAGCACCACAACCACAACATGGGGGGGGGGGGGGGGGGGGAGGAGTTTGTAACGTAAAATAAAACTGTTGGTTAATCTGGCATGACCACTGCAAGGGCAACATAGGACAGCACATACCTCCCAGGAGGAACGGAGGGCCAAGTGCCATGCAACAAAAGTCTCCTCAACTGTGCAGAGTTTATCAGTGGGGACAGTAGTCTTAATAGAATAAGACATGTACAGCCAAAGCATCTACGCTGTAGCATGTAATCAGAAAAGAAATTGCTCATTCCTGATGATTTGACCTCCACTACTTTGGCATAAACAGAGTCCATACAACTAAAGATGCTGTGCTGTCTCAGCATCCAACACTCACTTGTCTGTGATTCTGCTATTGAAAAAAAAAGTCCTTACACTAATTACACACATGTATATATGGTGGTTGTTTTAACGTGATACAATTAAATACCTCAAAAATGATGCATCATGTGAAAGAAATATTTTATGTGTAAAGTTAAAATTACTAAAGGGGACATCTGCCTGTCCTACTACTTATCAACCTGTAACCACCCCTCCTGCATGGGCAGGATCAACTTTCTATTTTCAAATGAGAACACCCCCATTTGTATTGTGTATTCTGATTCTATAGCAGAAAATACATGCAGTTGACCCAGGCCATTGTTTCCCATTCAAGGTATATTGTGCTGTGATCAACAAATATCAAGTGCACCCATATTTGCAATTAAGAACTGATGTATATGATTCTACTTTTACATTTATGATGTAAATGTAAACCTTCAGGTTCTGACAGTTAATACCAATGTTCAAATGTTACTTGAGTATTGAAAATGTGATTGTACAATACACATAATACAACTACACATTAACATTTCTGGAAAATAAGCTACTTGTATGGTAATGTAGTTTTCTGTTCCCTACAAGGTTGATTGTGATCAGTCCAAAATTCATCAGAATGTTTGTTTCTGGCCGTGAACCCTGCCACCAGAGTGACTGATCTCAGTGTGCATTTTCATCCAACTGCCATAACTCTAATGTTGCATGTTATATGTTATGTGGCTACTGGCTAACTACAAACCACAACCATTGTAATAAGGTAAAAGGTCCATGAAGTGATAGTGACAGGCACACCTGCCACGTATACTCACTGAAATAAAGCACCCCATTGATGAGAGGCAAGGTGACTCACCAAAATCAAGCATCTCGATAAGAACAGGAAACTATTACCTCCACATCACGATCCCTGGATCATGCTAAACATAGTTCCTAACCAGGCACTGAAATTACTAACCTTAATGTGCTGTACAATGAAATTTGCAACCATAAAGTAAATTTTGAACATAAATATCGACTGTTAGAACACAAATGTTCACATTTACATCATAAAATAAAGGTAGAATCAAATGTGTGCCATCTATTATGAATGGGAGAGAGTGGTTTGTGCAAGACGTGTGAACTTTTGTTTATGTAGGATCTGAATATGCAATAAAGATGGGGGGCGGGGGGGGAGGGGGGGGGGGGGAGTTCCATTTGAAGATACAAAGTTGAAGCCATTCCTGCAGGAGGGTTGGGTAGGACATTGCCAGTTGCAGCAGACAGATGCCCTCTTTACTAATGTTAACTTTTGAGCTAGAACACTACTTCGATCATTTTTGTGATAGATAGTTAAAACAGACACCTAGTTTATACATCATGTAATCATATTACTACATGAATGTTATGAAATATTGTCTGTGGTGTATCACATTAATGATGGAAACACCAAAAACCAGTGTAGTAAAATAAAATACTACCAACAAGCAGCTTCCGTTGAAGAATTACTTTCTACTATGACATATTTAGAAAAATCAAACAGTAAAGGACATTGGCTCTCCATCTCTATTAAGGATACATGCAGGAAAGGAAAACTGTATCATTCTTGTTGCACTTTATGTCAAAAAATCTTAAGTATCAAAAGTGCAAACTATCTCCTCTATAAAAAACAACATGGATTCTGCAAACAGAGATCCTGCAAAACTCAGCTTGCTCTGTTCCTCCACAAGATCCACAGTGCAGTGAACAATAGTGCTCTGGTTGATTTTGTGTTCCTTGACTTCAGTAAGGGATTTGACACTGTCCTGCATTGCCATTTAATGAAAAAGTATGAGCTTATGGAGTGTCAGAGCCTGCGATTGGATTCGAGACTTTCTTGCAGATAGAACTCAACACATCGCTCTTAACGAAACTAAATCGACAGTTGTGAAGGTAGTATCTGGAGTACCACACGAAAGCATGATCAGACCGTTGCTGTTTGCAATGTATATAAATAATCTAGTAGAAAGTGTTGGAGGCCCTTTAAGGCTATTTGCAGATGATGCAGTTGTCTATACCAAAGTACCGATGCCAGAAGATAGTAAAAATTTGCAGAACAACCTGCAGAGAATTGATGAATGGTGCAGGCTCTAGCAGTTGACACTGAACATAAATTAATGTAACATATTGCACATATATAGGAAAAGAAATCCACTACTGTACAGCTACACTATTGATGACAAACACCTGAAGTCAGCTTCTGCCATAAAATATCGAGGCCCAACTATCCGGAGCAACCTTAAGTGGAATGACCATTTAAAACGGATAGTGGGAAAAGAAGACACAAGACTCAGATTCATTGGAAGAATCTTAAGGAAATGTAACTCGTCCACAAAAAAGTGGCTTATAACATGCTTGTTCACCTGGTTCTTGAGTACTGTTCATCTATCTGGGACTCGTATCAGGTAGGACTGATAGAGGAGACAGAGAAGATCCAATGAAGAGAGGTGTGTTTCATCACAGGATCGTTTCTCTGGCAAGAGAGCATTACAAAAATGCTAAGCAAACTCCCCTGGAAGACATTATAAGAGGGTCATTGTACATCACAGAGAGAATTACTACTGCAATTTCAGGACAACACTTTTCAGGAGAAGTTGGGCAACATATTACTTCCCCCTCCACATACATCTCGCATGTTGACTACGAGGAGAAAATTCAGGAAATTAGAGCCAATCCAGAAACTTACTGACAATCATTCTTCCTACACACTATTCGCAAGTGGAACAGGGTTGCAGGGATCTGATAGTGGTACCGAAGTACCCTCCGCCACACATCATTAGGTGGCTTGTGGAGTATGATGTAGATGTAGATGTAATGAAGACTCATTGCTGCTTTTTCATAATTTTTGATTGAGCTGTATTAATGTAAGAGGTAAGCTGCTTGCACTACGGCAGGTCCAATGTTTCCTTACAAGGGAACCTCTCCATCGCACCCCCCTCAGATTTAGTTACAAGTTGGCACAGTGGACAGGCCTTGAAAAACTGAACACAGATCAATCGAGAAAACAGGAAGAAGTTGTGTGGAACTATGAAAAAATAACCAAAATTTACAAACTGAGTAGTACATGAGCAAGATAGGCAACATCAAGGATATTGGGAACTCACGAGTGCCGTGGTCCTGTGGTTTGCGTGAGCAACTGCGGACCGAGAGGTCCTTGGTTCAATTCTTCCCTCGAGTGAGAAGTTTAATTATTTATTTTCAGACAATTATTATCTGTCCGTCCGTCTGTGTGATGCGATCACTTTTTTGGGAGTGATTATCACGTCCACAAGAAAACCTAAATCTGGTAAGGTAGAAGAATCTTTTTACCCATTCGCCAAGTGTACAAGTTAGGTGGGTCAACAACATATTCCTGTCATGTGACGTACATGCCATCACCAGTGTCGTATAGAATATATCAGACGTGTTTTCCTGTGGAGGAATCGGTTGACCTATGACCTTGCGATAAAATGTTTTCAGTTCCCATTGGAGAGGCACGTCCTTTCATCTACTAATCGCACAGTTTTGCGGTGCGGTCGCAAAACACACACACTAAACTTATTACAGTGAACAGAGACGTCAATGAACGAACGCACAGATCATAACTTTGTGAAAATAAAGAAAGTAAACTGTTCACTCGAGGAAAGAATGGAACCAAGGAACTCTCGCTGTGCAGCTGCTCACGCTAACCACAGGACCATGGTGCTCCTGAGCTTACACTATCCTTGATGTTGTATATCTTGTGCATGGACTACTCAGTTTGTACATTTTGGTTATTTTTTCATAGTTCCACACAACTTCTTCCTGGTTTCTCGATTGATCTGTGTTCAGTTTTTCAAAGCCTATCCACTGTGCCAACTTATAACTAAATCTGAGGGGGGTGCGATGGGGAGGTTCCCTTGTTAGAAGTGTGTGCAATGGCCAGATATTAGATGCCTGTTAGTGAGAGAAGTGTGTCACTAATGTCATAAGAACATCTTTTTTCTATTTACAAAGTATATTGTTGTTATGGTTTTCAGTCCTGAGACTGGTTTGATGCAGCTCTCCATGCTACTCTATCCTGTGCAAGCTGCTTCATCTCCCAGTACCTACTGCACCTACATCCTTCTGAATCTGCTTAGTGTATTCATCTCTTGGTCTCCCTCTACGATTTTCACCCTCCACTCTGCCCTCCAATACTAAATTGGTGATCCCTTGATGCCTCAGAACATGTCCTACCAACCAATCCCTTCTTCCAGTCAAGTTGTGCCACAAACTCCTCTTCTCCCCAATTCTATTCAATACCTCCTCATTAGTTATGTGATCTATCCATCTAATCTTCAGCATTCTTCTGTAGCACCACATTTCGAAAGCTTCTATTCTCTTCTTGTCCAAACTATTTATCGTCCATGTTTCTCTTCCGTACATGGCTACACTCCATACAAATACTTTCAGAAATGACTTCCTGACACTTAAATCTATACTTGAATTTACAAAGTGAGATCATAGAAAATGAGAGCAGGAAAGCTTTCAGCACCTTATGAAAACTAATTTTTTGATTGCAAGATTGAAATTCATTGTAGAAAAGCCTTAATGGAAAGCAAAATGAGGGGCTGTGTACAAATTATCAGTAGACTGTCTTATTTCATATGGTTTTTTCCACAGAACCCTTGAAAAACTGGAGGACATACAATTTGAGAATAACCGGATGATATTTATCTCCACTTCCGGAGATGGAGAGCAGTAATGTATATTTACATCTTGTAGGAAGTATCCCTTGTGTCATTAGATGATTAGACATACAATGTGCATATATGTCTTTCTGCAATACAACATCTGTTATGTTAATTGCGTGGAGTGGATAACTCAATCCACTTTTACCACGTCACTGCATATCATCCTTCTTCCACCCTGTCCTGTTATAATGAATCCAAATTCCTTGCAAAAAGAAATTTGGGATTATTATTTATAAACCAATAGAGTCTTGCATATGTTATTGTCTGAGTTGTAGTGTAGTGTAGTGTAGTGTAGTGTAGTGTAGTGTAGAGTAAGTCAAGAACCATCAATCTTGCAATTCAGCAAGCTACAAGCAAATTTCTTCCTTAAATTAATCAAGTTATATTAGAAAGCAATGGCCCTTCAAAAATAAACTGATTTAGAAATCATTTGCCCTAATTTGATTTCGCCACAGCACAGCACAAAATAGAACATTTGTTGCATTCAAAGACATTTATTTCAAAATTCCTCAAATTGCTTTGTTGTCAATATATCATACTTTCAAAGTTTTGATACAAAGAAGAACACATATTTTTGTAAAGTGTAAAACTGAATAAAATCTTTATTCTAAAGTATAATACATTGTGTATTATTTACATAATCTTATGTTGCACCACAAATAAACCATTTTGGAGTTACATCAAAATACTTTATTAATACACAGTTTATGGTGCTACTCTAATTGCTGAAATGTACACATATAGCTAACCTTACAACACTTCAACTAAAATATTTTACCAAGAAAAGATTGCAGAAGAAAGTTGACTTTGCTGTAACAAAGTCTCTTGTGGTTGCATGACCAATAGGTAGAATACCAGATTCGTGTGTTGCCACTGAAACACATGATGTGCATTCAACATTTACTAATAAGCGTTTAGATCCAGTTAACTATGAGCATCAACAGAATGACTTTTTCAAGTTGTTACTTTTCCTTGTTGGTTGTTGGAAGAAATATATTTAGACAACAAATGTTATTCTGAATTATTAACAACTGCTGTGAAACTGACAGTTGGCAACACACATTCTGAGAGAAATATAATACTACAAAATTACTTAACAACACAACCTTAAAAATCTCACAAAGAGAATAAGTTAGAGTGTGATCACAGATAAGAAAGACACTATTTTTCTAAGGCCAAGGAATGCCATTGCTGACACAGTAAGACACTATACACTGCATATATACAGTAGTTTCACCTATCCTTGGATAAAATAAAAAGTTTCAATAGACAAGTCATTAAATACTGATTCTTTTTCACTTTTAGAGCAATACCATTTACTTATAATACAACTCTGAAGTCTTAAAATTTGGCACCTTCTTCCATAATCATGTAAACACTTTGGGAAACCAGTGCCTTGATCTCATTCACCGACAACAGTAATATACATCAAAACCATACAAAATAGCCACATGCCTTATATAACACCTCATTTGGTAATATCAATAGCTCTAAAAACATTAAAAATTGTTCATTCTCATTACTAAATCAGTCATTCTGTTCTTGTAAGGAAGTACTGCATTTGGAGCACCAGTGAAACACTAGACAGCCAAGCACGCACATATACACACACTCAAACACATACATATCATGTAACAGTGTACAACATCTACAGCACATTTTTTGTGATGACTTGCTCACAGAAAATATTATGAATGAAACAAAGTAAGATACAGTAATGTTTTCTGTAAAATATTTAACAAAAATATAAATAAGGGGTCACTAGCTTGCACACAGAAAATACATTGAATGAAATGAAGGAAGATGCTGTAATGGTCTCTGGAAAGCATTTAACAAAAACATAAATAAGAGGTTGCTAGGTCCATGCCAATCTCCCCCCTCTTTAAAAGCTGTGCCGAGTTTTATAAACAACATATTTCATTTCAAATATTTTACATTCTTGTTTCTGTCATTGTCATTTATATGTACAATACTATTTTATCATATCAATCAATTATACAATTTATATTTGCTATATTGTTATTTTCCCACAATCGTCACCAAAGGTGAAAAAATACATGTCAGCTGCAAAGAACCATCTGTAATCATCACCCTTCTCCACCAACCATCATCATCAATTTGAGAACTACTTGATATTCAAGAACACACAATATATTAAATAACGCAACTGCAGTTGTTCACAACAAATTGTATATACTAGGTAAAGCTTTCATTCAAATTAACATTTTAAATTAACTGCTTTTAGACTTAAAAACATTCATTAACATAAGTAATAAATAGTGTAAAATGGCTTCACAAAATTGATGATGGTTACAGTGTGTATACTGCTTATGTTTCTGAAGGTAGTAAATTAAACCATATTGTATAAACAAGCACCACGAATTTCAGTTGTATACAGATGAATTAATAATTTAAAATTATCATATTTGGTGATGTTTGACATATTTACAACTTCCCATATGTTCTTTCCCTGATTAAACTCTCATTGTATAGTGGTAAATATGTTGCAACCAATTTTATGTTGTGTCATACAATTGCGTCAAATGAAGGGGCTCAACAAAAGACAGTAAATGCATAATTAAACATTGGATACAAGGAAGTGAAGTTTTATGAGTAAAACATTAAAAACACTAAAGAGAAAGAGGAGGGTGAGGGAGGGAGAGGGAGAGAGAGAGAGAGAGAATCCTATATAGTGAAAGAGAAGTAAAAACGCAGATTAAATTAAATTATTGCAGGAATTTAAAAAATGTTATTGCTAACAATGATACAAGCAATTTCATCAGTACATTTAACTGTATTAGACTTAACATTTTATGAAGTTCTTTCACTTACACATGTAGTCTTGTCCTTAAAAATTTTAATAACAACTATATTTCAATTGAAAAATATACTGGTGCTTGTAAATTCAGCAATAAACAAATGAGAAATACTATTGTCTTTGTGACATTCTAAATCATTAACTATGATTGTAAATAGCTAACATTGATTATAGCAAATACAAACAAGTTTGCTTACAAATCTGTGTTTGCCATCTCTTTATCATCTGATGTCAAATGGTGTAGCAGAACATTAAATAACAATGATTAAAGTTTGATAATTTTCTTAAGGCTCAGTACTCAGCTTTTTCACAGTCTTTCCTGACAGAAAGAAAATTAGAGCTTTTTTAAAATTGTATTTAAATTCTACATATGATAAAACACGGTAAATGAGACAAAAGGAGCAAAAACTGACACTATTCTGTGCAATGCACTAACAAAACTCCACACAATTTTCTCATATAATTCTAGTATGATATAAATTACATTCTTTGAAAGGAATTGGAATGACTGTCAGAGATGAACGACAGGCAAAGGAACACAAAACCTCAGTTTCCAGAAGAGAGCAGAATTCAAGTCACCTCTGAGTGCATTCTGCAGCATAGAAGAAAACAGCTTAATTTGAGATGACACTTGCATAGGCTGACATTGGCAGTGGATGGATACTACAAAAATAGTACCTATATGGATCGACATATACTGCTGACTTCATAACTGGAAAGCCTAGTTGGTGTAGCTAACAGTGCTTTTGATTTGATTTATGCTGGAGGAATCCATCTGTATTTCAGAAAATAATTCTCACTTCATGTATGGAGGACAAACACAATTTTTGGTTCCTGAAACCACTACACTATGAGAATGTGAGGCTCAGCAGCACCATATTGTGAAGTATATTTAGCCTCATTACTCGCTTATTGGCAGCAATCATAACTATCGGCCAGATTGTGGACTGTAATGTGTTCTCACAATGTGTGTGGGTTTTCTCCAGATTTGAGAGATCCTTATAGGATTACAGTGTTTGGGATAGTTATTAAGTAAACTAAATTAAAAAAATTATCTCAGCAAGGAAAACATGTGAACTACATGAATTTTATCATATTAGCACACATCACTGTTTGAAATGTCCACACTACACAAACAGCAACTTACTTATTTATTTAAACCCTTCAGACATAGTGTACACTCTGGAAAATACTTGCTTCTGTACTGCCATAATCTTTCTGGTATGGGAATTCAGGTTACAGAGAAGGTACATATATTTGACACTCATGTTTGTTTGTAAAACAGCACTGGCATTTTCATTTTTATATCTCCGAGTGTCTTATTTTAGAGCTAGAAAGCCATTGTTAATTGTTTTCTTTTACATGTTTCTGTGAGCCATGCACCAATCCTCTGTAGGTAAGTTTCTTCATTACCCTTATGTTACATACTTTTTGATCTGTGGATTTCCATCATTGTTACACACATTATCTTGTGTACTGCCTATACCTGTTAAATTAGCTTTTTCTCCCTGAACATAAAATTTGCTTAAGCTGTGGAAGATGCCTGCTTATCACATATTATGGCTACGAGACCTGCTGTATGTCTTACCAATGCTTAGAGTTGTCTTCTTAATTTTTTAGTAGGTATGAGGAAGGCAACATCTGCATAAGCAAATGTCCTCAGTGCATTGCAGGATACACAAATACAGCATAATACTATGGGTACTTAAAAGGCAACTGGAGGATAAGTTTAACCACACAATATTTGTCACCTGCTTTGAAACAAGTGAAAGCAGAATAATTTAAAGCAGCTTAATGTTGGTTTATTTAAAACGTATAGGCTAGAAAGGTTGTTGGGTTGTTGAGACACCGAGATAAAAATAGCCTTAGTTATTAGCTGTTACAAATCAAACATATCTTTACACATTACTCAATCTGCTACATACACAAAGCTTCATTTTCAAATAATTATCTTTCATACTGATCAATAGGATGGTGAACTCAGTAAGACCACAGCTGAATATTTTTCGGTCCTTATTCAAGTTTCTATCTTGCCTTTAATGAACATTAAGAGGAAAGTAAACATTTAGAACGTGCGCAGAGAGGGACTTTGTCTTTTTACTTATACCAACACTTACGACCGGATGATTTACGTACTCTCTATAGAACCAAGTGCTAACGAGACGTTCACAAAATACCTACATTTTATCACCATTATTGTTAAACATGTCTGCTCCAGACATCCATGAAGCAAGGGGAGATAGGAAGTCAGTGGGTGGAATTCAACTGTGACCAGACAACATAACTTAAAAGAGGATTTTGCTGTGATAGTGACAAGAGTAAAAACAAAATTTCAAATATATCACTGAAAAAAGTCAGTAAATATGGTAAATTTGACTAATAGTATTTGCAGAGGTGTGTGTCCAATATAATCAGAAAAACTATATGGAATTTTAAAAAGGTGGATGACCTCTGAGAAACAGGTACTAGAGGATTTTTAGATCCATTATTTTATTCTTCATTGCGTGTTTTGGCCTCTGCCGACCTTCAGATGACCGTTTTAAATGTATGTTAAATATAACTTTGAAAAGTAGGTAAAAAACCATGACGTTAAAGGAGGTAGCAGCAGTAACCAGATACTATGACATAACACAAACAAGAGTTTGGTCATTGTATCGAGCTACTGCTACGTTGCTTAACTTCGTGGATTTCTTGATGATTTTTGACATATTTGTAAAAGAGATATTTAACACTTACTTTAATTAGTCATATAAAGATGGTCAGATCCCTAAATGTATAAAGAGGAATAAAATAAATGTCAGCGATCATTCAGCGTTTTTAAATTCCTTGTAGTTTTTACAATCAGTAAATCACTTCTAATGAAAATATATTAAAAAGACGAAATTTTTACCGGCAGAAAAATGAAAAAAATAGAAAACATAGCTGATCAACCAGAGAGAAATGCACAGTGCTCACAAAGAATCGCCGTTTCATGCTTTTTTTTTTAAGTTTTCGGTTCAAAGATCACTATGTGTTTGGTGACTGTCCTGATTAAGTGACATACTAAAAATTAAAAAATCCAGCGTTTAATTCCCAACTGTAACTAGGAATTTACTGACACTGAACAACACTAAAGGTAGCTGCAGAGGAAACTAAGAGAAGAACAGAGATAGGAATATACCAAAAAGTAATTAAGGACTTTCGATGCAATCATTACTCTGAGATGAAGAGGCCAGAATGGCAGAGGAGTTCGTGATAGACTATATCAATCCAATCAGAAGAAAAGAAGTGGTAGGTCTTTCCCATTCCTCCTCCGACACTGCTATTTGGAACATTGTTCTGGCTGAGTGCACCAGTTCTCAGCTTTGAGAAGGAAAAGGGCATCCTACATCCAACAGGACCATGCCTTCTAAAGTGCAGTGTCACTGAAACCAATCTTAAAACTAAGAACAGTTTTATTTCACTTTTTAAAGAAAATATATTCTTTATGGTGAAGGTTTTAATTAATTTAATTGTTACTGTGAACTGTTTATTGTGTAATACTGAGTTTTGAATAAAATTCACTATTATTCCGTTTGGTATTTTAAATATTTATCAGGAAAAAATTTAAAAATTCGCTGATCTTTTTCGTAATATTCAGCCAGTGCTTACATCGAAGAGGAACCCTCAGACCATCCTCAGAAATTGTGTACAACTTCATATCAACTACAGTACGTTGCCCTCCATAAATAAACTGCTGTTCATGTGATGTGGACCATAAAAATGTATATAAACATACGTGCGTAAGATTCACAGATAGCGAGCACTGCGGTGTAGTCAACAACATTCAACTGTTATTTGTAAATTATTTTTCATTTACGACTAAACCATTTTCCTTCACGATGATTTGCTCTACTGTTCTGATGCTAAGCCTCAGTTCCGTAAGAACCTGCGTGACCATAACAAGATGCTGCTCAATACGGCCGGTAAACGTATCAGTCCGCCGTAGCCGCGGGTGTGTCATCTGCGGCGACAGTTCCCACAATCGGATCGAGTCTTTGCCCGGCAGACAGGCTGGCGGCATCCGCCGGCCGCTACTCGCCGCCCCCGCCCCCGGCGTCGCCCCCGCCTCCAGCACCCGCGCTCTCGCCACTGCCGCTGCCGCCCCCAGCGCCGCCTCCGCCCCTGGTGCAGCAGCAGAGCCGCCTCCAGAGCGGCCGCTGGCGGGGCTTCGGGGGCGTGGCCGGCCTCAGTAGTCCTCGCCGCCGCAGCGCACACACGATTGCCTGGTCGAACGCCTCCTTCAGGTCCCGCTGCGTCAGCGCCGAAGTCTCCACGTACGAGGCCGCACCGATTGTCCGCGCCGCCTGCAGAACGCGGGAGACGAACACAATCAGGAACACGTGTGGGACCTCTCCCTCTCTCACTCATTATACTACGTTCAGAATTACTTTAGGAGTGATAGTTAAGCAGGAGCATGTGGAGGAGTGGACGCAGTTGACATATGCCCCAAGGAATGCTTACAAAATCTTACACTTCATTAAACTCGTTAAAACGTGAAAACTATAGTATAGTGCACCAAGATGGAACCGTGCAACTGGCACGAGTATTTTCTGGAAGAGAGCCACTATCAGGCACAGATCCAGGGTGAAGGGAAAGGGGGCAGAAGAGATCATGGCGGTCATGACCACCAAAGAAAACTTTTTGGTAGGTTATATTTTATACACGTCATGCTCAAAATTTCACACCCAATTTTTGAAGAATAAAGAAGGACGAAAACTGAAGTGTTTCGAAAACCTCAAGAAATTACAATCTACGTTTAGGATGTGATACTTTTCACTTCCTTGACCGAGGGCTTCCCCATGGGGATGAGCTTGCAGCAAGATTGGCATCAAGTAAAGGTGCAAATTCACAGGATAATGTTATCTCCCAATTAGAAGTCCAACACTATTCCCGAGTCCATAGACAGAACCGGCAAGCCACAGCAAGCTGACTAATTTAAGACAGAAAGGGCAATACCCTCCACTAAAATAATAATAATAATAATAATAATAATAATAATAATAATTATTATTATTATTATTATTATTATTATTGTTGTTGTTGTTGTTGTTGTTGTTGTTGTTGTCTTCAGTCGTGAGACTGGTTTGATGCAGCTCTCCATGCTACTCTATCCTGTGCAAGCTGCTTCATCTCCCAGTACCTACTGCAACCTACATCCTTCTGAATCTGCTTAGTGTATTCATCTCTTGGTCTCCCTCTACGATTTTCACCTTCCACGCTGCCCTCCAATGCTAAATTTGTGATCCCTTGATGCCTCAGGACATGTCCTACCCACCGATCCCTTCTTCTAGTCAAGTTGTGCCACAAACTTTTCTTGTCCCCAATCCTATTCAATACCTCCTCATTAGTTACGTGATCTACCCATCTAATCTTCAGCATTCTTCTGTAGCACCACATTCCGAAAGCTTCTATTCTCTTCTTGTCCAAACTATTTATTGTCCATGTTTCACTTCCATACATGGCTACACTCCATACAAATACTTTCAGGAACGACTTCCTGACATTGAAATCTATACTCGATGTTAACAAATTTCTCTTCTTCAGAAACGCTTTCCTTGCCATTGCCAGTCTGCATTTTATATCCTTTCTACTTCGACAATCGTCAGTTATTTAGCTCCCCAAATAGCAGAACTCCTTTAGTACTTTAAGTGTCTCATTTCCTAATCTAATTCCCTCAGCATCACCCAACTTAATTCGACTACATTCCATTATCCTCGTTTTGCTTTTGTTGTTGTTCATGTTATACCCTGCTTCCAAGACACTGTCCATTCCGTTCAACTGCTCTTCCAAGTCCTTTGCTGTCTCTGACAGAATTACAATGTCATCGGCGAACCTCAAAGTTTTTATTTCTTCTCCATGGATTTTAATACCTACTCCAAATTTTTCTTTTGTTTCCTTTACTGCTTGCTCAATATACAGATTGAATAACATCGGGGAGAGGCTACAACCCTGTCTCACTCCCTTCCCAACGACTGCTTCCCTTTCATGCCCCTCGACTCATAACTGCCATCTGGTTTCTGTAGGAATTATAAATAGCCATTCACTCCCTGTATTTTACCCCTGCCACCTTTAGAATTTGAAAGAGAGTATTCCAGTCAACATTGTCAAAAGCTTTCTCTAAGTCTACAAATGCTAGAAACGTAGGTTTTCCTTTCCTTAATCTTTCTCCTAAGATAAGTCATAAGGTCAGTATTGCCTCACGTGTTCCAACATTTCTACGGACTCCAATAATAATAATAATAATAATAATAATAATAATAATAAATAAATTAAGTAAGACTGACTTCTGAGTTATGCGCAGATGACAAAGTATTTAAGCACACTGAATTTCTCTCGTTTACACGCTCACACAGACCTGTGTTCGTAACTGCAAAGCTTAGCGAAATGATAGATGGGGTACTGTGTGCTGACTTAAGCAGTCCTACTGTACAATGTCTGTACTGTAGTAGACTGCTGTCTGTGTTTCCAAGATGATGGTTGTGAGACCTGAGAAGCATTCAAACCTCGTAATTTTTCCTGCTAATCTTCCACCGAACAATCGTATGACAATTCTTCAATCGTCGTTGAAAGTCTTGATAATGGCTCCATTTCTAGAAACACACTAAACGTATCTTTTGCACACTCCTGTAAGAAACAAGCTTCCTGAGTGGTCTGAGCTCTGTCACTTACGGTATTGTAACGAAGCTATCTGCAACTCAGCAGGTAATCCCATTTTACGAATAGGAGACGCAAGACAAATAACAGGGGTTGCAGTGCCTGAGAAAGCGGTAGAGCAAAGATAGGGTGCGATGGTCTCAACGCTAATTGGCACGTAACTTGATAATTGTCTGTAGGCTGGTGTGATATGGACGAGAAAGCATACTTCGTAAATCCATCGCAAGTAAACATTCATCGCCAATTCTTTCGTATGAAAGTCCTTGGAGAACGGCATCGCCATAGTCAAGTATGGGGAGTACTAATGTCCCTACGAGCTTCTCTTCAAGCTAGAAAGGAATTACTGTTTTATATATCTATAGTGAGTAAAGTAACGCTCACACTTTTTTTTTTGTTTTTTTTTTTTTTTTTTTTTTTTTTTACAGACTGCGATTGTGTTATCGGTACAGTCTACATGATGGTCCGGAATTATCCCCAAGTTTTTGCCGAAGAAGAAAAGGTTATTTCTGTGCTGTTTAGGGTTAATGGTGCCAGTCCTGTTTCAATCTTGGGACGTAAACTCTGCCAGAAGTTGGAAAAAGTTCGAAAGAAGACTTACGCTATACATAACGTTCTTCCTTTGCTCCATGACCTAGGTTTTATGCCTTCGGCACTATATTTACTGTGAGGTGCACATGCACTACTGATGAGTGTTTTTGAAATTCTAGCTCGACCTTCAATTCCCTGCTTATGGCGCTCCCTTCGTGTCGTTTTGATGCTGACAGAGATCCCGAGTTCAACATGCAGTTCTGCGGTGACTTTTGCAGCTGTTTGCCTCTAATTTTTTGTCATAATCCTCTTCGATGAACGTCCGTCACGATAGCTCTACCCTCTTTCGCCCGCGTTGAGACTTGGCGGATGAAGTTTTTCCACTTTTCCTGTATACGGTATAGATATTCGATACGGTTTCTCTTGAAACTGTAAACACTTCAGACACCTTGTGTTACGTAGGCACGCACCATACGACTACAAAAAAGCTGCTCCTGTTAGGATTAAACGTATCTCAGACAAAATGCACTCAGAAGTACAAGGGACACTATTTTGGCCACGATTGATACTTGCAACGTAATGAGGACATTTCACATGTGCCGTTAGTGTTCAAATACAAGAGCGCACATTCAGGCATGTTCAAGCATGCATTTCTCCCGGAGTTTCCACATCTTTGTCGAATCCTTTACTGGATGGTTATAGTTAAAGTTCACTTACCCACGGAGGTCCGGTTTGGACTGTAATTATCATACAACAGCAAAACTTGCTAAATATGGTAATGAGTTAACGCACAACCGATTTACGCTGAACAAAAAAATAGTTTCAATTTTGAACATCCCGTGCTGTGACACCATCTTGTCAAAGTCTCTGGTGCTCTTATCGACAATTTGTGTAAGCGGCCGTTAATAATAAAACCAATATTATACCTTTCTCAGTCGTCTAACCTTTTCTTCCTACGTTCAGATCCTAAGCCATTACATATGGAAACACTTGCATTAAGTCTTTCTTGCATTCACAGCGCCAGTTTTGCTCCTGGTGGCCGACACTACAACTTTTTTTTTCCAGCGTAAACCGATTCCGCGTTAGCATACCTATCAAGTTTCGCTGCCCTACGATTACTAAAGCTAACATTGGACTTCTGTAAGCAAAAAGCACTCCGTCATCAGGCCACAAGTGGCCCACCGGGACCATCCGACCGCCGTGTCATCCTCAGTTGAGGATGAGAATAGGAGGGGCGTGTGGTCAGCACACCACTCTCCCGGTCGTTACGATGGTTTTCTTTGACCGGAGCCGCTACTATTTGGTTGAGTAGCTCCTCAATCGGCATCACGAGGCTGAATGCACCCCGAAAAATGGCAACAACAATGGCGGCCCTGATGGTCACCCATGCAAGTGCCGGCCACGCCCGACAGCGCTTAACTTCGGTGATCTGACGGGAACCGTTGTATCCAACTTCTGTAAGTAGCTGCACTTTAATTATAACCACCTGCCATTATTGTTATATTGTGGGTAGCAGACGGCGCGCGCTTTGTGTGTGTGTGTGTGTGTGTGTGTGTGTGTGTGTGTGTGTGTGTGTGTGTTACCTGGGCGGCGCGGGCGGCGGAGACGGGGGCCTGGCCCGCGGCGGCGAGTGTGGCCAGCAGGCGGGCGTCGCGACGCCGGTCCGCCTGGGCGCCGACCAGCACCAGCGGCGCGTCCGGGCAGTGGCGGCGCACCTCGGGAGCCCAGCGCCGCTCCACGGAGCGCAGCGTCGCCGGCGCCACCACGCTGAACACCACCAGGAAGACGTCCGCGTCTGGGTAGCACAGCGCCCGCAGCGGGTCCAGCGCGTCCTGCACACACAGCACACCAGAGACCTTGTAGCCGGCGCGTACTTCCTCTCTACCCTCAAAAGCAAACTACACTACTCGCCATTAAAATTGCTACACCAACAAGAAATGCAGATTATACACGTGTATTCATTGGACAAATATATTATACCAGAACTGACATGTGATTACATTTTCACGCAATTTCGGCGTATAGATCCTGAGCAATCAGTACCCAGAACAACCACCTCCATAAGCCTAGGCATTGAGTCAAACAGAGCTTGGCTGGCGTGTACAGGTACTGCTGCCCATGCAGTTTCAACACGATACCACAGTTCATCAAGAGTAGTGACTGGCGTATTGTGACGAGCCAGTTGTTCGGCCACCATTGACCAGACGTTTTCAGTTGGTGCGAGATCTGGAGAATGTGCGGGGTCAGAGCAGCAGTCGAACATTTTCTGTATCCAGAAAGGCCCGTACAGGACCTGCAACATGCGGTCGTGCATTATCCTGCTGAAACGTACGGTTTCGCAGGGATCGAATGAAGGGTAGAACCACGGGTCGTAACACATTTGAAATGTAACGTCCACTGTTCAAAGTGCCGTCAATGCGAACAAGAGGTGACGGAGACGTGTAACCAATGGCACCCCATACCATCACGCCGGGTGATACACCAGTATGGCGATGACGAATACACGCTTCCCAAGTGAGTTCACCGCGATGTCGCCAAACACGGATGCTACCATCATGATGCTGTAAACAGAACCTGGAGTCATCTGAAAAACTGAAGTTTTGCCATTCGTGAACCCAGGTTCGTCGTTGAGTACACCATCGCAGGCGTTCCTGTCTGTGATGCAGCGTCAAGGGTAATCGCAGCCATGGTCTCCGAGCTGATACGCCATGCTGCTGCAAACGTCGTCTAATTGTTCGTGCAGATGGTTGTTGTCTTGCAAACGTCCCCATCTGTTGACTCAGGGATCAAGACGTGGTTGCACGATCCGTTACAGCCATGCGGATAAGATGCCTGTCATCTCGACTGCTAGTGATATGAGGCCGTTAGGATCCAGCACGGCGTTCCCTATTACCCTCCTGAACCCACCGATTCCATATTCTGCCAACAGTCATTGCATCTCGACCAACGCGAGCAGCAATGTCGCGATACGATAAACCGCAATCGCGATGGGCTACAATCCGATCTTTATCAAAGTCGGAAACGTGATGGTACGCATTTCTTCTCCTTACACGAGGCATCACAACAACGTTTCACCAGGCAACGCCGGTCAACTGCTGTTTGTGTATGAGAAATCGGGTGGAAACTTTCCTCATGTCAGCACGTTGTAGGTGTCGCCACCGGCGCCAACTTTGTTTGAATACTCCTAAAAGCTAATCCTTTGCATATGACTGCGTCTTCTTCCTGTCGTTTAAATTTCGCGTCTGTAGGACGTCATCTTCGTGGTGTAGCAATTTTAATGGCCATTAGTGTAGATCCTGGCGAAACAAATTCTCATTCTCGCGACAGTCTTACAAATCCTGAGCAGAAGAATGCTGACCACCGTTGTAGACTCCAAAAAAAAAGCATATGATTCAGTTGATAGATTTACCCTGTTTAATATACTGAAGGAGTTTGAAGAGGATAGAAAGGCAAAACATTTTCTTAAATAAGCGTTAACTGATTCAAGTTCAAAAGTTTAAATTCCAAACTGAGATGTCTGATCAGTTTGATATAAAAACGAGGGTCCACCAGGGAGACAGCCTACCCCATTTAATGTTCAGTCTAGTACTGAAAAAAGTAATTAAGAGTTGGCAAAAAGAAGTAAAAGGAATAACCATTGGCAGACAACGCGAAACTAAAGTTCACGTAAGACGTAGAGGATCTAGTGAGTAAAGAAAAGACAGAAAATAGGCGATGAGGTCCCTTGAAAAACTTCATGCATGCATGTCCGAACGGTTTTGTGTAGTACTATTCAGACACTGCGAAAAACAGGTATTCCAAACCTGTAAAACATACCCGACAAGGGAAACACCACGAGAATAACATTGTCTCTCCCTGTGCGGGAATCACAGGAAATGTGGGAGCATAGGACGTGAGCACTGTGACATACAGAGGTTAGGGTCGGTGTGGGATGCGTGTGCGGCTAGCCGAATGGTTAAGGAGACCGCTCGTGACATGCGGAAAGTTGTGGTTCGCCTTTCGGTCCGCACGAAATTTCACATGTCACTAATCATTTGTAAAGCTGATGTATGAATTATTCGCAGATTGCAAATACCTTTCCCCAAAGGGAGAGTTATTACATTACAAAACGTTTATAGAATTACATGGAGTAGTTACAATCAAAAATCAATATCTCGTAAAGCAAATTTAAAATATTACATTACAGCAGTCAAACCTAAAAAGTTGTAAGCATCAGTGAATGTAAACGTTAGAGGTAGAGCACCGACTACAGACAGAGAAAAAGAAAAAAAAGGAAAATTTTTGTCCTGTTTGTGTTGAGGCAACCTGCATGAAACTTTAAGATATAGCGAGTTTATCAAAATTTGTAGAAAATCTTGGACACTTTCAGAAAAATAAAACTGAAATGATGTGTTCAAATGCTGAGAATGAATGATAGAGACTGACTAAAAAAATTCTCTGCCTTGCCCTGTCCTGGATACTTCAAATTGAAAAAACGAGTTCAAGAAATTGGCATTACAAACTAAATTCTGAAGGGCAGAGCTGCATTCAAAACTTTAATTCACAAGATTGAGCTTAAAGCTAAACCAAGTGTCACCGCTAAGAGAACTTGGACAGAAGAACGTAAGAAAAGCTACAGAGAGAAAATGAAATTTTGGGAGAAGTAGAAAGTACACACATCAACGAAATAATTTCAACTGCACTCTATAGCTGGGCATAGCGATGTAAAAAAAAACCATGCAACTGGAACATTTAATTCGTATTTCAATGAAATAAGGAAATTAAACAGTTTCCAGGGCACCTCAGAGTAAGTTTGCTTGGGTGGCAGGTAGATACACATCCAAACTCTGCAAGCCGCGTTACTGTTGCAACAGTCCTAATGTTACTGCTCTACATGTAGTTTTATTTTTTTTCCAATGTTCCCCTTTTAAAGCAGTGGTGCTAGGTCGACGCCGTAAAGATATAGGCGGAGGAATGGAATAATAGTTGCACGAGACGGACAATCGGTGAATTAATTGCAGGACAGCGACGAAGTAACCAGTTCAGTATAGAGACAGCCAAAGCTGGAAGGTTCACTTTTTATTTAATTGATTGCTAGCTTCGGGTTACCTGAACCCATTTCCAAATCATCCAGATGGACAGACGGAACAGTATTGTCTGATATAGCATATAGACCATAGCAAGATTATATACATAAACATAACAGTCAAGTTTAACCATGAACAGTGACAGAACAAACAAGTCATGAATTAAATAAAAAATGAATCTTGCAACACTGATTAATATTTCTGGAAAAGTGTTTCATGTTGAACAACGAGCCATCATGCAGATTTTCAAGCCGCCAGGGGACGCACTATCTGGTCGGAAGCAGCGTCAGCGGTGACGCCAATACATGGCTCGTGTTGCACACAATTTGCAAAAGCCGTGTACGAGAAGAGCAAAAACTCAAACTCTCTAGCAACTTGCTACCGCCAGTCATTGTCTTACATTCATGTCTGACTGACGTAGTGTTTTTAATTGCGCCAGACAAAGATAACTGGTTGAATCATATTAATCGGGTCTCAGTTAAAGAAAGGATACCCAGATATTACGAGGAAGGCGCAATGAGTTCAGATGTGTTGTTCAAAACAGACAAGGTTTTTATTGCTCAGCAATTCACTGTTTTACATGTGAGCCGTATTTCAGTGACTCTAGTGTTGTATCCGCCTGATAGTCCTTTTCTCCAAATACCAGGCGGGCCGTGCGGGTAGCCACCCCGCCAGGCGGACGTGTGGAAACGGCCTCCGCCACACCGAGCTACCAGGTGTGACAATAAAGTAACGAGACGGATGTGAAAAAAATGTTGCTTACCGTTTTAGTCAAGTTCAGTGTTGTCTCCTTCAAAGTAGTTCCCTTCTGATTACACACACTATTTCCAGCGCTTCTGCCATTGATGGTAACATTTCTGGAACTCATCTTCTGTAACGTCCTGCAAGACCCTCGTCACAGCTTTTTGGACATCTTGTGTTGTTTGAAAATGGTGTCCCTTGACCGCCGTTTTGACTCTTGGAAATAGAAAAAAGTCGCACGGAGCGATATCTGGTGAATGAGGTGGCTGTGGTGGTTCTGAAATTTGTTTTGAGGTTAAAAATTGCGGTACTGACAGAGCTGTATGGGATGGAGCATTATCATGATGCAGAATACAAGTATCAGCAATGTTGGTACGGACAAAAAGAACTCTCTTACGATGTCTATCTAAAATTTCTTTGTAGTAATATTGGTTAATTGTTTGTGCAGGAGACACCCACTCTTTATGAACAATTCCCTAGCATACAAGCATGCATTTCACTTTTGACTTCGACATGCGAGCTTTTTTTGGTCTGGGTGATTCCTCTGAGCACCATTGCGAACTTTGGAGTTTTGTCTCAGGAACGTACTAAAAAAACCAACTTTCATCACCAGTGATAACACGGCTCAATAATTCTGGATTGATTTCCGTTTGCTCTAACAGATCGGCTGTCACATTTTTCCGTGTTTCTCGCTATTGTGGTGGGAGATTTTTGGGTACCATTTTTGCACAAATCTTTCTCATACCAATATCTTCAGTTATTAGATGAACTGCTTCTCGATTGATGTTCAGTTCTTCTGCAATCATTTTCACACATAATATTCGATCAGATCGTACGAGTTCACGCACCTTGGCCAAGTTGACATCCGTCCGTGAGGTTGATGGTCGTCCACTGCGGCCTTCATCTTCAACATTCGTTTGCCTTCACTAAACATTTTATACCAACGAAAAACTTGAGCTCTTCACATAACCTCTTCTCCAAAAGCCTTCTGAAGCTTATCGTGAGATGTCGTCGCGTTTTCACCCTATTTAACGCAAAAAGAAAATGGCATACCGTTGCGCAATATTATGCGGTTCCATTTCCGTGACGAGAGACACAAACATGTGTTAACTTATTACACGACTGAGCAGTTGCATTGATGAGCCGCTTGGACTAGAAGCAGCTTATACACCAAGGTCAAAGATATTGTGCCTACACAAGCCTGCAGGGTTGCCACATCTTGCAAAGAAAATCTCATTACTTCATTGTCGCACCTCGTATATTCTAGTGTGGCCGGCGTGTTTACTATGGAGTTATAAGTTGCCTCCACAACATCTGGTGGTACCAACCTCACTGACAGGCAGTGTGCCCGTTGCGGCAGAGAGCGCTGTCGGCAGGCACTGTTTTGCTATGCCAGGTCACGTGCTCCATAGCGCCACGCTGATACCCATTCGCTCCAGACTATTTAGGCGACCGTGCTACGCCCACGCCTCAAGTCGGCAGTATCAGCAGCTATGTCCAGCCCCATAAGCTATTCAGCTCCAGTGCTGCCAGTTGGCAGTACCGGAAATACCGGCAGTACCAGCATTTCGTCTCAGCGCTCCACGCCTGCAGATCCGACTCCGTTCGTTCAGGTCTGCACCAGCAGCACGTCAGCCGTCATACGCGTGACGACCACGAGAAAGACAGGCCGTGGCACTTAACGTAACAGCACGTGACACTGCAAGTCTCAGGAATGCCAGCGGCCGTCTCTGGCGGGGAGCGAGTAACTATTTCAGACGAGTTTAATAAATGCATGCACGTGACAAAGTTAACCCCTTTAATGGGTAAATTTTCAGTTTTCCCGTGGACCCTGCACGGCCAAGCCGACAAGATCGTTGCGAAGCTCGTATTTCTCGTCGGCCCCGTCGTACACCGGTAGAACAAGCCTAGTAAGGTCCCAGGTTATCACACCGCCCACTACCACAACTCTGGGGTTCATCATGTATGCACATCACAGGCAATTTCGAGGGAGAGAGATTTCTGCTGTATCTAGTTGCGTGAACATTAATCCAAGAACATAAAACTGAGTTTCGCTTCCTTCATAAAGTTATTCTTTTAAAGTGTTTACGATCACTTCTCAATACGAGGATACGTTAGACAGGGATTTAATTTTGAATGTATTATATTACAACTTAATTCTTGGAGTGAGATGTGTTACACGGAGAAATAGTTATTCCTTTGAAATTTATATTCGCCTGGAGTGGCGGAACTTTATTGTAGGAATTACGCGTCTGTAGGCCGCCAGATGCAAATTTAGGACCCTTAGAACACTTTAAACAATTATCTGTCGCCCAATACCGAGGATTTGTGTGTTAGGCTCCTTTCTGAGGGACGCTACCTCCGGGCTACAGCTAGAAGGACTACCAAGGTGCTTCTGAAAAGTTCGGTCAGTGGTAACGGAAAATAAAGGAAACAAAAGTTAACGAACAAAGTACCTATAATGGCCTACAAAGAAATCCCCACTCACTGCAACACACTTCTGACATCGGGTGTAAATCTGCTGGAAACTGTCAACTAATGCTTCTGTGGAATCGCCCCAAGCACAAATGACGCGCGCTGTTGGATACCCGCGTATCATTACAGGAGATGATATCTGGTGCTACTAACACGATCCGGAGACCAAGTAACAGTCCATGGCTCAGTGTTCACCGTTTTCCCTGCCTCCTGAAAAAACGTCGGCTGACTAAATCCAAGATTAATACATTGTTGGTAGTCTTTCGACAGCAAGGGCTTGATCCATCATTATTTTCTAGCCGAGGGAGCCTGGGAAGTCGATGAACAACATGCTGTTGATTGTCACTCCGTCTCTGCATCTTATCTGTAGCACCGGGTCTCCTCTCCTGTAATAATTCGGGCATCCAACAACGTGTGACCACAGTGCGTGGAGCGGCTCCACAAGATACCGCACTACTCGTAGCGGTGGGCGTGGAAGCTGAGAACAAGTAACATGTAAGTTCCAAAATGAGCTATTGGAACGTCTTCCCTGTATTTAGTTGACTTCTAAGTATTGGGAATGGGAAGCACAATGTGTCTAATTTTATTCAGGGAGTCAGTCGTGTTACGAGGAAGACCAGTGCAATGAGGCAATTAATTTAACATTGTATCTCTGTTCTAAAGATCATGCCACAATTCTAAATACAGTACTCCCGCTACATTAAACGTTCTATTATGTCTGACATCTGCGTACACTGGCAGAGATATGCAGGACGATTTCGCTGCCCCTGCCGATGTCATTTTATGCAACTCATTATGTTACATGTGGCCTTCATAAAACACGAGCGAGATTTCCATATTTTCTCGCTTGTTACAGGCGCATTATTAGTCCCATGGGAAAAATGAACAGCACATTTTCTAGAAAATCTAATGTAAGTAAATTTTGTATTGTGATACGTTTTTGCTAGAGGCGACCATTTTTGTTTTCGTTTTTCTACCGCCTTAGTTGAGCAATAACAAATTGTAAAATTTGTCTTTCTAAATTTTACCAAACAATTTTGCGAATTTTAATAGCATAAAACAAACAGTTACATCGTTGCATTCGTCAGGTCTTTTGATTACGAAGGTGTTCTGTCCTTGTGCGGTTGAGTCTGGATCGAATGCTCAACGGAATTCGTTTTAGCGTAACGGTTACAAAAGTTTTCCTTTCATTGCCCTCACGGGCACGTTTAAATGAACAATGTGTGGGTGAAATCTTATGGGACCTAACTGCTAAGGTCATCAGTCCCTAAGCTTACACACTACTTAACCTAAATTATCCTAAGGACAAACACACACACCCATGCCCGAGGGAGGACTCGAACCTCCGCCGGGACCAGCCGCACAGTCCATGACTGCAGCGCCTAAGACCGCTCGGCAAATACCGCACGGCAAATAAATAATGTTAACCGAACAACTTTGTGCTGGTGACGTAACAACCTAATCGAGAGAGAATAAGACTGAATATCGAGAATAGTAGTTGTAGCCGCAAATTTTTGCACAGTGGTAGGAGGGAATGTCACGATCAACATACTAGAAATCTTGACTGGTGACGCATGAGTATGAGGCTGGAGGTGCATTTCAAGGTCACTTTTGAAACCGTGGCCTCCAGCGAAAACATACCCCAGTACAAAATTTAATTACATTATATTTTCTACAAATGGGTCCAATTAACTTTATATGTAGGACTAATAGTTTGTGCGTAGCGAGCGAGAGAATATGAAAGTCTCACACGTGGTTTGTGAAGGCCAGGTGCAGCATTCCAGGTTGCATAAAACGACAGCGGTAGGGGCCGCTGAATCACCCTCGCTCACAGTAGGCTCTGTCAGTTACTTTGAGATCCGAATTAGTGTCGGATGCGCAGCTGTGTTGCATAAGCGCCGACAGCCAGGGGGCTTCGCTTCAAGTGCGAGATGAGTGGAAGCCAGTTAACCACTCGGCTAAGGAGCCACAGGCTTCGCTACTGCGCCTTGGGTTGCCCTCCGTCATTTATAGCTCTGACACCCCAACACACAACGAGCGGCATTTATGTAGCAAACGCAACGAGCGAATGTTTCCATGTTCTATGTATCCGCCCAAGAAAGCAGTTCCCGTTTCGTGGAACATTGTCAGAATTCTTGATGTCGCTTCCAGTTATTCATTCGAGCACGTTGCAGGGATACAGTTACGCTGCAAACTAATATCACCAAAACAGGATGTGATCAGGTAGGGCGTTATCAGCTCAGTGAATGTAACAGGTGTAATTTGTTATCAACATGACGGCCTTGATCCATGCAAAACCAACTTTCATTGAAGTGTTGACTATTCTGAACTAAGAAAGCTGCAAAAATTTCAACATATAGAGCATCGCACGATACTTTTTTTTTTTTTTGTTAAAATTGACATATCCGTAACTACGCAGGAAAAGCGCAAAAAGCTTATTTGCTAGTTAATTAGAAATTACATTGCGCTGATAACATGTTGGATATGTAACACATTTACAACATTTTTTAACTCAAATTCACGTGCTATCTATTCAAATGGTTCAAATGGCTCTGAGCACTATGGGACTTAGCTTCTAAGGTCAGCAGTCCCCTAGAACTTAGAACTACTTAAACCTAACTAACCGAAGGACACCACACACACCCATGCCCGAGGGAGGATTCGAACCTGCGACCGTAGCGGTCGCGCGGTTCCAGACTGTAGCACCTAGAACCGCTCGGTCTTCCGGCCGGCTCTGTCTATTAAAAAACAAGGTAAAGAAGTGGTAGTCGACCACAATATTATTGCACTTGAGAGTCAGGTTGCTTCAGTCTCCTTATCGTGAGTTTCTGCCGTGGAACCTGACGAGCACAGTGTGAACCACTTGACAGTATATGCATACCTGTCTTTAAGTCATTCACACTACGATGTGTTTTGCTTAGTCAATACTGTACTTCTTTACTGCGACGTCACCGTGTGTTTCTAGAAACGGCCTCTGGAGGCCAAGTGCAACAATGTAGTGATCAGGTAGTACATATTTCATACAGAAACCAAATATCATTAAATAATACGTGTTGATTTACGACCTAATTTGTTGAGTATTACTTTTCAATGTCTGTTGTCACCTACTAATTTTATCAACAGCGCCATTTTATGAAGATAAAAGTACAAGTTGAGCTCTAAAATGCTGTTAGAAATTTCTAAGGGGCCACATCTGTGTCAGGAGAATAGTTATGAATCATTAAAAACGAACAATACCATTATGTGCTTCTCTGAGCTGCCATTAACGAACTGAAGTGGTGGTCCGTGTATCACGACACTTTTACTTTAACCGCATAAAAACGTACTCCAGAAGATAACATAGCATCGATAGATCTAGGTAAAATGTGTGTGTTTAATCATCATACATTTGAATTTGTTTTAAATTTCGTGAAACCCATGTGTTACAACCCACCCTCTCCCCCCTGTCAGTCTCCATCTGGGATCAATTAATGACTCGGGGCACCACTGGACTTGTTCGGCTAGCTGAAATTATGACATACAAAACAGTCGCCAGACTGATGTAGCTCTACAAGTACTCTGAAAGAGTAAACGCTCACATAAATAGAAATGAAATGCTCAGTGTCAAAGGCATTTGTTCGATTCTACTTGCAGGGTTGGAGAACAATATGTGACCGTGGATAGAGTGCAGAGCTTCAACACGTTGTCTGCTATTTGGACTGGTGATGTGAAAGACTCTATAGACATTAATCCTTGTAAAGAGCGCATTTATTCTTCAAGCATTTGAGTGCACTAACTGTAATGATAAATACGCATAGAAATTCGATGTGCATAGCAGCAAATAGGGACAACAGCGCGTGGGTTTGCAACGAATTGACTGTATGCAGGCAGTGACCTAAGTGCCGCAGAAAACTGACGTTGGAAACAGATACCCACCCATCATGGATTCTCACAAAGAAGTATCCTCACTAACACTGTTCGTGTACTAATGGGTTCTTGTCCCACCTCGAAAAGCGTTGGCCTTCCTTCTCCGGCTGACTTCTGAGAATCTGCTGTACTGTCTGTTCTCAAGGTTGCCAACCTAAATGCTGCAGCAAGCACGCTCCTCGCACAACAAAAACAGAAGAAACTGTCTCTGTTAAGTTTCCTCGTAAGGCTGATTTTGCATGAGACCTGGGACTGGCGATACTTCTGTCTTCTTCGCCGAGTTTGAAATAAACTGCGTAGCTCCCACGTCCTCCCCAACAAGCAGCCGCAGTACAAAATTCCTCCCAGTACGCAACCAAGAGCCATCTATCGCCAAATATGCGCCATGTCGTTCGTATGACATCTCCCTCAGTCACGTCATTGACAGTATAAAGAAGATATCTGTAAGTACCTCAACGCACCAATATCGCATGCCCATTAACCGAGAAAGAAATAGACCAGCAGTCCTATGGAAAAACGTGCTTCGTCTTCGTGCAGGCAAAGTAAAATCTGCAGTTGATCCAGTCTTCACAGCTGAAGAACTGAACCGATACTTCACAGATACTGAGTCACAAACGAAAGAGACTTTTCTGCCTAACTCATGTTACTTGCAATACGGTCAAAAAAGCCATCGTGTGTATCAGATCAGCATCGACTGGACACGGTGACATCACAGTACGAATTATTAAACATATTTTTACCCACTACTGTGCACTATAAAAGATGTCTTCAACCACTCCTTAACCGCAAGTCTTTTCCCTGAGACCTGGAAAAAAGGACTTGGTAAGCCACTACCTAAAAAAGACGTTTTCACAGCACCCTCTAATTACCGATTTACTTGTATTCTCCCTGCATTGTCTAAGGCCTTAGAATATATAGTTCACGACCAGCTAACAAATACTGAAGTTTTATTCTTGTTTTGTTTTAGGGTTTTATGTAGCTACTCCTTCACTATCAAACTACAAACAACCTACTAAAAGAATATCAACCAGGTTCCCGTAAACATTGCAGAACAACATCTACCTTAATAAAGGTAACAGAAGACCTGAAGCTTGCCACGGATGTGTAAGTGGCGTCTGTCATGTGCTTCTTAGATTTCAGTAAAATATTTCAAATTTTCAACTTCGACATTTTACTTGCTAACCTTAGCGGCCTAATTTTCACACAAAGTGCAGTGCAAGGGTTTCGCTCACACCTGACGTCTCGCCAGCAATACGTCACGTCCAACATCATAAACTCACAATGGAGCCAATTAGTATTAGGCGTCCTGGTTTAGCTATTTGGTCCTACAGTCTTTTCATTTCACATAAATTATGTGTCGTCAGTTATGTCCTACTGCAAATAGCACATGTGCACTGATGACTTGCAGTTGTATCTAAGGGCAAAACCTACAAACCAAAGACAGCTATCGAGAATCTTAATACTGACCTGTGTATCCTATCAAAATGGGCGCTTGATGTAAGGTTAAAAACCCAACCTATTCAATACCTGAGAGAAACTAGTTGGCCGTTCTGGACTGATTATCCCCAAATACCGGGATTTCTTACCATCTTCATCCCTAAATGGGACAAATATCAACTTCTTTTCTCCAACAAAGAGTGTAGGAGCAGTAATAGATGAAAATCTAAATTGGACCGAGCACATTACTGCAGTGTGCAGGAAGGCATCAGCGTCTCTTCATACCCTACAAAAATGTAGAAAGCCATTCCCTCTTGAATTGAAAGAAACTTAAACACATATAGTTGCAATTACTGATTACAGCGATCTTATCCTGCAAGGCCATTCTCAGGCGATGTTCGACTCTTTGGTCACATTTCACCATCATATGCGTAGCTATCCTGGCTGCGTGCAGACAGGTGCACAGGTTTCCATACCGTATGTCTTCTCTGCTGTATTATCAACATATACTGTGCCTCACATCACACCTCGACGTTAACGCTGTTGTCTGAACAACAGGGCAGAAACACTCGTTCCTATTAGCGCAAAATCCTTTCTGGCCCACTCCATCCTTCAGCCACTTTCTCGAAATCCTTCTGAGTAGCAGGAACCCGATTCTGCTATATCCTCGAGCATTATATTAAAGAACTGAATAACATCTCCAGCTTCAAAATACAGTTAATAACGTATCTACTAAAGGAACAGCAATGATTACCATTGTCCCTGTATGCAATCATGACCCCTGTATATCCTTCTTCCCAACTAAAACCTCATTTCCTCCTATTCTTAGCTGGTGCAGTTTTCTTAAATTTCCTTCCCCAGAGATCGCTATGTCAGAAAACATCTATTTCGTACACTTATATTTTCTTTTTTTATTAGCCACTGTAATTTTGGTCACCACCATCACCACCACCACCACCACACCACCACCACCACCACCACCATTAGCGCCGCACGGGGGTAGCCACGTGATCTGCAGCGCCTTGTACGGTTCGCGCGGCTCTCCTCATCGGAGGTTTGAGTCCTCCCTCGGGCATGGGTGGGTGTGTTGTCCTTAGCGTAAGTTAGTTTAAATTAGGTTAAGTAGTGACCGATGACCTCGGCAGTTTGGTCTCATAGGAACTTACCACAAATATCCATCACCACCATCATTTTATTGGGTTTTTGCCCCACTTCAACGCGGGGACTGCCCTGTTACTATGGATTTGGAAATGTTAGCGTCAGAGGGTGGCCGGATGCCCTTCCAGTCGCCCCCCAGGGACGGAAGTAGTGTACCCCAGCTGTCTGCGTGTAAGCCATGAAATAGTGCTAACGTTTTTCAAATGTCTGCGAGTTGTGTAACTGAAGCGGGACATGGCGACCAGCCCAGTATTCACCTAGGGGGATGTGGAAAACGGCCTAAAAACCACATTCAGGCTGGCCGTACACCGGCCCTCGTTCGATCCGGGGCCGGCGCGCTTACCCGACTCCAGGAGGCAGCGCATTAGCGTTCTCGGCTAACCTGGCAGGTAACTTACCACAAATTTATAATCACTGTTATCATCATTAGGCGTGGCAGCAGCAGCAACAACAAGAGCAGATGTACTGTCAGTATTAACTTCGTTAGTTCATAGTCAGTACTATTTACTCTCATTATCTCTATAGACACTCAAATTCTTTTAATACTGTTAGTAATTTTAAAACTGTTATTTCTTATGTAATTACGATGCAGTAAAGGTACTGTATGTATGACACCCTGGTATGATTTAAGAGTGGGCCTGATGTCCCAGATTAGATGAGGTTAAATAAATATATAAAGAAATTTATGCTGATGAATCAGAGTATATTCATATCACTACAAGCAAGCTTGACTGCATCAACTGATTAAATATTTTTACTTCATTTTATTGCAATTTCATTCCGACAGTTGTACAATATGAAGTTTTTCAAGCCTAATAACATACAGAATTAAAACAAATGTAACAGAAATTAAAAAACAAATATTATTAGATGCGATTTAATTTCTGTGGAAATTTCAATGTAGCAAGCATGGAGGTTATGGACGTGGACTACGGACAGGCGACACTGAGTGGTATCGTGGGTCGGCCTGGGGGAAGGAGCGGCACACCGAGATAGTACTTGTAATTACGATAAATGCTATGTCCGGTTGGCGCAGTGGGTTCAAATCCTGGTCCAGGACGTATTTTCACATGACGCCACTCACTCTGTGTAAATTCGCGATGCAGCCAATATAACGAATTTCTTCCCTTTCCTTTCTACCCCCTCCGCCTTCAATTTAAGTAACACTTAGCTTTATGCTTGACCTGGACGTAACATCTACTGCAACTTTTTAGAGTTGCATTATAACTTAACAGCTACTTCTAACTTTTCATTGGTAAAGAAGCAGTTCAAATTTTTGTAACCTGTCAAAATACAATTCATTTTAATGATAAAGTGTATCAATACTTTTTACGTATCAAAATTATAATAATGACATTCCATTTTTTCCTACAGTATTACTGGGCGTATCACTTTAAAATATACCCGACAGTTTCGTAATTATTTTACGTGCCCCACCAGTCCACAACGTAAGCTATGTTTTCCGTTTTTTGTACTATGCCGAAACTCATATTCCTATCACGTAAAATATTTATTATACCACGCATTTACAATCTCAGTTTCAGATTCTACCAAAAAATAGTTTCGACATGAAAGCCAAAACCGAACGAGGAGTAAAACTTTTTTGCATATGAAGCGGTTATTAATTAGTAAAAAGAAAATTTAGTCCCCGTTCAGCGCTTAGAACGGAAACAGCCCAGGACGGGATTGTCAGGAGGAGAACCGGTAAGGGCAACGTCCTAAGATTCGAAGCGTGGACGCTTGTAAAAGACCTCGCATCAAACCAGTCGAGAGACTTACTTACAGCTTATTTCATTTTCAAGCCACGATGTCTTCGCTGTGAAGAAACAGCGGTCGCGATATTGGGGTGTTAGCTTGCATCAAATGGCATCACCGTCCAAGATCACTGTTCTGCTCTTTTGATCGCATTTGGCGGCCCGTGCGTATCGGCTGGAGTCTACGCGCAGGGTCGTTCGCGGCCACCGCCGCGAGATGGCAACACGTGTCTGACCGGCAGAGCAGTACTCGTCCCGCACCCCTGACCTTTCGGCGGCAGTTCGCAGAGTACAGATGATTGCTCGCACAGACGAATGAGAGACATGCGTGGCCTTGCCGGCGCCGATACTAAACGCAGGCCGGCGTTCTACAGTCTCGCATCAGCTATCGGTAGACGGCAGCTTTATGGTTTAACAGCTCCCACCTGCAGCTGTTGCCATCACTGGCCCATCCCTGTGGTCCGATTCTGTTATTTTTATTCCGCTGGACATCTGTGTCAATGACACACTATAACATTACCTATTTTAAGAAACTGAAATCTAGCATCAACCATTCGCCTTTTTAAAAGAAATTCATTCGTATATGTAAATGAACTTTTATGACAGTAAAGTGGACATTATCTTGTTGCCTTTTTGTAAAACAAGCTGAACTGTAAAAACAAAATAATGAGTTAGTTGTAGCCAAACACTGTAATTTATTCATAAATAAAGACAAACTATCAATTTTTTATCAACAGAACTGTCTCTTGCATTGACTGACTATTCCCTTGGTTCTTGGTAGAATATTTTACACATCCTGAATGAAACGCATCCAGAGCTGGTGTAATATTCTGAGATATTTATTAATTTTACACGATCCGGTTTTCGGCTGTTACGGTTTCATTTGGTACAAAGATAAACATCTGGCGCATTGAAATTTTATTTGATCAAAGATTTTATACTAGTGCATCTACAAAGTATCTGTGTTTCCAGAAAAGAAATCTGTCAGGAAGTTTCAAATTTCGTATTGCTAAGAACGTCCAGTTTGGAAATTAACTAGCTAGGCATTTTATAGTAAATGAGAATGTCTCTCAGAGTTAAACCATGACATAATGTGCATAAAAGCAATATCAACTACGATGTATATACCGACCGTCAAACCATGGACTTTACGAAGTGCATTCAAGTTCTAAGGCCTCCGATTTTTTTTCTCCGCACTGGAAAGAGATAGAAACATGCGCATTGTTTTAAAATGAGGCCGCGTTCATTGTCAATATGCCCCAGAGATGGCTGCACCGTACGGCAGATGGAATTTTGCCGCCAGCGGCGAGAATGAGAACTGTTTTAAATACTTAAAACAGCGACGTTTTCCTTACTTGAACAGCGTGCAATCATTCGTTTTCTGAATATGCGTGGTGTGAAACCAATTGAAATTCATCGACAGTTGAAGGAGACATGTGGTGATGGAGTTACGGATGTGTCGAAAGTGCGTTCGTGGGTGCGACAGTTTAATGAAGGCAGAACATCGTGTGACAACAAACCGAAACAACCTCGGGCTCGCACAAGCCGGTCTGACGATATGATCGAGAAAGTGGAGAGAATTGTTTTGGGGGATCGCCGAATGACTGTTGAACAGATCGCCTCCAGAGTTGGCATTTCTGTGGGTTCTGTGCACACAATCCTGCATGACGATCTGAAAATGCGAAAAGTGTCATCCAGGTGGGTGCCACGAATGCTGACGGACAACCACATGGCTGCCCCTGTGGCATGTTGCCAAGCAATGTTGACGCGCAACGACAGCATGAATGGGACTTTCTTTTCGTCGGTTGTGAAATGAGTGAGACGTGGATGCCATTTTTCAATCCAGAAACAAAGCGCCAGTCAGCTCAATGGAAGCACACAGATTCACCGCCACCAAAAAAATTTCTGGTAACCGCCAGTGCTGAAAAAATGATGGTGTCCATGTTCTGGGACAGCGAGGGCGTAATCCTTACCCATTGCGTTCCAAAGGGCACTACGGTAACAGGTGCATCCTACAAAAATGTTTTGAAGAACAAATTCCTTCCTGCACTGCAACAAAAACGCCCGGGAAGGGCTGCGCGTGTGCTGTTTCACCAAGACAATGCACCCGCATATCGAGCTAACGTTACGCAACAGTTTCTTCGGTTTCTTCGTGATAACAACTTTCAAGTGATTCCTCATGCTGCCTACTCACCTGACCTGGCTCCTAGTGACTTTTCGCTTTTTCCAACGATGAAAGACACTCTCCGTGGCCGCACATTCACCAGCCGTGCTGCTATTGCCTCAGCGATTTTCCAGTGGTCAAAACAGACTCCTAAAGAAGCCTTCGCCGCTGCCATGGAATCATGGCGTCCGCATTGTGAAAAATGTGTACGGCTGCAGGGCGATTACGTCGAGAAGTAACGCCAGTTTCATCGATTTCGGGTGAGTAGTTAATTAGAAAAAAAATCGGAGGCCTTAGAACTTGAATGCATCTCGTAATAGCGCAAGTTTCGAAGTAGACCTGAAAATCAGGTACAATAAGTGTAAAATAATGTAAAATGACATAATCAAAAAGAAAATAGCACAAATTTAACAAAAAGTCATAGAACCAGTTGATGAAGTTTAGTATTTTGGCTGATGGAGATAACGATGGGATACATAGCTAAACGAAGGACGCTTACAGTTTAAAACGGGAAGCAGAAGTAGTAAAGTAAGCTTCCGATATGTATGAAAGAAGTTTACAATGCGGGTTTACTATGTTTTGACTTGTGTACTGAAACACAGAAGTTAATTGTAACACCATTATGGAACTGTAGCTTGTGTAGCGGCGAACGGAGCTGTAGCTTCTTGTAAGAAATTTTAGGTCAAACGTTCAATGAAATGATTTGTCTAAAATTAAGGTATAAAATACATTAGAGAAACATTTGACGCACATCATTTACTGTATGCTTTCGAGGCTCTTCTAATGTTTTTTGGATGTACAATCTGTTAAGTAAGGTCGTGGTCGAATTAATCAGTAGACAAATTTATTTTACAACAAACGAAAACATATACATACATCATGATTGAACAAAAAATGCAATTACAATAAGACACCCGACCACCGGTAGCGTAAGTAATTGCTTGGCATCTCTGAGGCATGCTTGAAACAATTTTCTTGAAACAATTTTCCTCGTATTCACTCCGAAGAGACCTCCAAATGCGTCGAATTTGCGCATCACTTGGCACTTTGTGGCCTGGTCAGCAAGTGGCTGAAAGTGGATCGGAACTGGACTGCTGGAATTGCAGCACTGTCAACCGAAAAGTTCTGCTGCAGCGCTTGGAGACTATGAGGGTCGCTGCGATACACCTTAAACATAAGGGCTCCCTACACAAGGCAATCTGACACTGACGGATGAGGTGACATGGGTGGCCAGCCAGGGCCGCAATGAGAATGACCTCTGCAAACAACTGTCAGGAGTGAAGATTGTCAAAATGTGCTCCAAGATTCGGTCGACTCTACAGGCAGTTGCTGCATCCTGTTGGATGTAACTGTAGGTCTTTTCCCCCGCCGTTAACGCTGACACAAATTCAAGTCCACTCGTATCCACCCAGCATTTTCAACAGGATTAGCGTCAGGCGACTGTGAGGGGCAGTCCAGTATTCGTAATCAACTACCTGAACACCTTTCTCCGTTTTCCACTCGCTGCAAATCCTGTCAGGGTACTTCGGATCATTGTCGTCTTGCTGTATCCAGTCTTAGTTTTTGCCGATGAATCGACGTTTGATAGTTCAAAATGGTTCAAATGGCTCTGAGCACTATGGGACTTAACTTCTGAGGTCATCACTCCCCTAGAACTCAGAACCACTTAAACCTAACCAACCTTAGGACATCATACACATCCACGCCCGAGGCAGGATTCCAACCTGCGACCGTAGCGGTCGCGCGGTTCCAGACTGTAGCGCCTAGAACCGCTCTGCCACCTTCGTTTGATAGTCGGTGCCATGCATCTCCCATAAATTTGTAACACCTTCCGTGCTTTTAAATTGTCAGTAAACACGTGAAAATCCCAGTCAAGGATTTAAAGTAAACTAATGTTTTATGGACATCGCATGAAGGACGAAGGTTGGCCCTAGTGAGCTGTGAATGAACTAAGGAGATATCGTTCACCATTGTGTGTAATGCCAACCACACTCTTATTGAACAAACTATTTTATTTCTTACTTTTAGACGAATCGTTTCATAAAATATTTGACAGATTTTTTCAGTTTTTCTTATGTATAGTTTCGTTCAGGAAGCATTCCCATACTCACACCTCATTTCCTAGAGTCTTCCGTTCTCTAAGTGTCCTGAATTTAGTACTTGAGTCGACGGGAACCTTTTTGAAATTAAATATGACACCAATATAACTTTGAATACGCAAAATTGCTAGGCAATGAAGCTATGAACTTCCTGACACTTTATTTACATAGATAGCAGCAGATGTTCGTGAAGCATGTCATTTTTCCCTCAAATCACTAATTAAGCTTTTTAAATAACCTGATTACTTTCATGCAGATGAACCCTTTATTTTGGAAAACTAGACGTAACGCTGGTCAGTTTGATACACGATTTGTCCATTCCCGACTTTTCGTTTTGGCTATGAAACTTCGCACGAATAACCGTTGGAGTAATGACGAGTGGGTCCTGTAGCCAGATGTGGAAGAAGTAATTATGAAAAATAATTGAAGGTAAATAAACGACGGACGGCACTTTTGTCCACTAGAATGGATCATACATGGACCAATGAAGATCTTTGGAGGATTTTATAATACAAGATCAACACGAGTGCCTTCAACGAAGCAGAGTACGTGACATTAGAAAACATGCACGACCAACATGTTCACGTGTTGCCGTAAACCGTAAAGCATGGAAAAGTCGTCTTCTTGCGTTGAATATCAAACGGATGACAGGGTACCGTTGGTTTCCAAAGGAGTGAAGCATACCTAATGATTGGGGAAAAAGCACAGGTCATTCCCGTTTTCAAGCAGGAACGTCGAAGAAAGGCACAAAACCATAGGTCTACATATCTGACATCGGTCTGTTGTCAATTTTAGAACATGTTTCATGCTCGTGTGTTAGGACACTCCTGGAGACCAAAAATCTCTGTAAGAACCAACATGGATACGGCAAACAGCGATAGTGGGAAAACAGGCTCGCTCTGGTCACCAATGAGACCCAGGAGGCGGCAGAGACAGGCTCGCAGCAGACGCCGTGGTATTCGGCATCCAGAAGGCGTTCAACACAGTTCCACACTGTCGCCTAATGAGCAAAATATGAGCTTATGGAATATCGGACCAACTGTATGACTGGACTAAATTTCTAGCGAACAGAACAGAGCATGTCATTCTGAACGTAGAGAAGTCTTCAGGCATGAAAGCAATTTCTAGTGTGTCCCACTGGAGTGTTAAAGGACCATTACTTCTCAAGAACATACAATAGTAGATAACGTGGTAAGTTTCTTCAGGCTGAGACGTGGTACTTAGGGCAAGGCAGGATCCAGTGTGGGCGCGGCCGTACCCAGTCACCTTTGGTTGCTCCGGTTTTTTTTTTTTTTTAATCACGTACACTTTATTTGAAAACAATTGCAAATAAGGTTGACAATAAGGAACAATTTTCAAATTCGACTGTTAAGACACAACGTCTAATAAATTTCTTAAGCAAATTGCATTCATGGCTGAAGGCCTTATTGACAATCATCATTCGTAAACGATGAGGCAGGTAGCCAAGAGTTGTATTCACTCAACCGGATGGCAACTCAAACTAGTGACAGTTTAACACTCTTGCAATATCTACCTAACGTCTGATAACCAACACAACGATGGAATAACCCAGGCATGGCGGAACCGGCGGACAGCACTGCGTCTTCTGAATCCGATGTTTAGAACATCCAGAAGCAGAAGGACCCACTACGACCAATGTAGTCCAAAAGAAACAAATATAAAAACCACAATCAAGGAGGCTGTCGAATTACACGCCTTACCGGACAACAGCAGCAAGGCGAGGAAAGGAACACTGCCGCGAGAATAAGCTAACCTCCAGCGCAGGTAACTTGGGCGTTAGCTGCCACTAGGCAGAAAAATACAGCTGGTTGAACTTCATCAATAAACACAAAGAATTCAATGATTAATATTAGAAGGTGGATGATGGCTAATTAATTTCGCCAACTCCGAACACTCCACTCGTTGCTCTTCGTCTTAGTGACCCTGCGAGCAGAAACGCGTGAATAAACGGCGTGATCTCAAAATAGTGGAGACTTCACTACTGTGTTAATGTTCATTCAACTCAAATATCCTGCGTCCCGTGGAGAACGAGGTTGTGGCCCTCGCAACTACAGCCCCTCGATCCGGCAGTGCCTGCGTGCCGCCACCGGTCCCGGTATGTCCACGCGCTGCCAGACCTCACTGCTGCTCAGTCCCAACCTAGCTACCAGACACACTCCGACCCGGAAAACCCTTGACGCGCTTCCAAAGATACACTCCTGGAAATTGAAATAAGAACACAGTGAATTCATTGTCCCAGGAAGGGGAAACTTTATTCACACATTCCTGGGGTCAGATACATCACATGATCACACTGACAGAACCACAGGCACATAGACACAGGCAACAGAGCATGCACAATGTCGGCACTAGTACAGTGTATATCCACCTTTCGCAGCAATGCAGTCTGCTATTCTCCCATGGAGACGATCGTAGAGATGCTGGATGTAGTCCTGTGGAACGGCTTGTCATGCCATTTCCACCTGGCGCCTCAGTTGGACCAGCGTTCGTGCTGGACGTGCAGACCGCGTGAGACGACGCTTCATCCAGTCCCAAACATGCTCAATGGGGGACAGATCCGGAGATCTTGCTGGCCAGGGTAGTTGACTTACACCTTCTAGAGCACGTTGGGTGGCACGGGATACATGCGGACATGCATTGTCCTGTTGGAACAGCAAGTTCCCTTGCCGGTCTAGGAATGGTAGAACGATGGGTTCGATGACGGTTTGGATGTACCGTGCACTATTCAGTGTCCCCTCGACGATCACCAGTGGTGTACGGCCAGTGTAGGAGATCGCTCCCCACACCATGATGCCGGGTGTTGGCCCTGTGTGCCTCGGTCGTATGCAGTCCTGATTGTGGCGCTCACCTGCACGGCGCCAAACACGCATACGACCATCATTGGCACCAAGGCAGAAGCGACTCTCATCGCTGAAGACGACACGTCTCCATTCGTCCCTCCATTCACGCCTGTCGCGACACCACTGGAGGCGGGCTGCACGATGTTGGGGCGTGAGCGGAAGACGGCCTAACGGTGTGCGGGACCGTAGCCCAGCTTCATGGAGACGGTTGCGAATGGTCCTCGCCGATACCCCAGGAGCAACAGTGTCCCTAATTTGCTGGGAAGTGGCGGTGCGGTCCCCTACGGCACTGCGTAGGATCCTACGGTCTTGGCGTGCATCCGTGCGTCGCTGCGGTCCGGTCCCAGGTCGACGGGCACGTGCACCTTCCGCCGACCACTGGCGACAACATCGATGTACTGTGGAGACCTCACGCCCCACGTGTTGAGCAATTCGGCGGTACGTCCACCCGGCCTCCCGCATGCCCACTATACGCCCTCGCTCAAAGTCCGTCAACTGCACATACGGTTCACGTCCACGCTGTCGCGGCATGCTACCAGTGTTAAAGACTGCGATGGAGCTCCGTATGCCACGGCAAACTGGCTGACACTGACGGCGGCGGTGCACAAATGCTGCGCAGCTAGCGCCATTCGACGGCCAACACCGCGGTTCCTGGTGTGTCCGCTGTGCCGTGCGTGTGATCATTGCTTGTACAGCCCTCTCGCAGTGTCCGGAGCAAGTATGGTGGGTCTGACACATCGGTGTCAATGTGTTCTTTTTCCCATTTCCAGGAGTGTAGTACTAGGGTACTAGATATCGATAACCGCTGCTGCTGCCACTCGAGAACAGACAACGCTAGCAAATGTAGTGGACCAGCAAACACAAGCAGAAAAGGAGACTCCACTATCCGTATTACACGATGCCACCTACCAACGGAACCAACGCGAGCCGTGACACGGCTCACAGGCTTTTCACAGATCATTGTCAGGTATACAAAGAAAAACAGTAGCGAAATGGCTTCAAATGGCTCTGAGCACTTTGGGACTCAACTGCTGTGGTCATCAGTCCCCCAGAACTTAGAACTACTTAAACCTAACTAACCTAAGGACATCACACACACCCATGCCCGAGGCAGGATTCGAACCTGCGACCGTAGCAGCAGCGTGGCACCGGACTGGAGCGCCTAGAACCGCACGGCCACCGCGGCCAGTAGCAAAATGCCGGAAGACCTGCAGAGTATCGACGATTGGTGAAGCAAGAGGCAACTTGCTTTCAACATAAACAGATGAGACATATTGCGAATATATGGACGGAAAGATCCTTCATTGTATGGTTACACGATTGCAGAACGATCAATGGATGCAGTTACTTCCGTAACACACAGGCCTATAGGAGTATGCGTGCGTACAGATGCGAAGTAGAACGACCACATAAAATCAGTCGCGGGGAAAGCAGATTTCAGACCCAGATTCATTGGAAGAATCCTCCAGAACCGTAGTCCAGGAGGTAGCTTACAAAACACTCGTTCGATCAATACTCTAATACTGCTCCGCAGTCTGGGACCTACACCAGATACGATTGACAGAGGAAACAGAGAAGATCCAAGGAAGAGCAGCGCGTTTCGTTACAGGTTCATTGAATTAGCGCGAAAGCGTCACGGAAATCCTCGTCCATCTCCAAAGGTAGGCGCTACAAGAGAGGCGTTCTGCATGACTGTACGGTCTACTGTTAAAGTTCAGAGAGGACGCGTTCCTACACTGAAGCGCCAAAGAAACTCCAATAGGCATGCGTATTCAAATGCAGAGATATTTATAAACAGGCAGCATACGCCGCTGTGGTCGACAACGCCTATATAAGGCAACAAGTGGCTGGCATAGTTGTTAGAGCGTTTACTCCTGCTACATTGGCAGGTTGTCAAGATTTAAGTGACTTTGGAGGTGGTGTTACAGTCGGTGCACGAGCGATGGGACACAGCATCTCTGAGGTAGCAATGAAGTGGGGATTTTCCGTGCGACTATTTCACACACGTAACGTGAATATTAGGAGTCCAATAAAACACCAAATCTCCGTCATCGCTGCGGCTGGAAAAAGATTGTGCACGAACGGGACCAACGACGATTGAAAAGCATTATTCGACGTGACAAAGTGCAACCTTTCCGCATATCGCTGTAGATTTCAATGCTGGGCCATCAACAAGGGTCAGCGTGCGAACTATTCGACGAAACATCAACGATGTGGGCTTTCGGAGCCGAAGGCTCACTCGTGTACCCTTTATGAATGCACGACGCCTCACCTGGGTCCTTCAACACCGACATTGGACTGTTGATGACTAGAAACATGTTGCCTGGTCGGACGAGTCTCGTTTCACATTGTATCGAGCGGATGGGCGTGTGCGGGTATGGAGACAACCTCATGAATCTATGGTCCCTGCATGTCAGCAGGGGACCTTTCAAGTTGGTGGAGACATTGTAATTGTCTGGGGAGTGTGCAGTTGGAGTATTGTGGGACCCCTGATACGTCTAGATACGACTCGGACAGGTGACGTGTACTTAAGCATCTGTCTGGTCGCCTGCATCCATTCATGTACTTTGTGCATTCCGACGGACTTGGGCAATCCCAGCAGGACAATGCAACAACCCACACGTCCAGAATTACTACAGAGTGGCTCCAGGAATGCTCTTCTGAGTTTAAGCTCCTCCGATGCCAACCTGACTCGCCAGACATGGTCATTATTGAGCGTATCTAGGATGCCTTGCAATGTGCTGTTCAGAAGAGATCTCCATCTCCTCGTACTCTTTCGGATTTACGGACAGCCCTGAAGGATTTATGGTGTCATTTCCCTCCAGCACTACTTCAGCCATTTGTCGAGTCATGCCACATCATGTTGCGGCACTTCTCTGTGCTCGTGGGGGCCCTAAACGATGTTAGACAGGTGTACCAGTTTCTTTGACTCTTCAGTGCAGAATAGTGAAACAGTTCGTTGCTTCCTCGTTCGTACACTCGTGAAAAGACCAAAATGATAGAGGTTTACCAGCGTCCGTTCTTCCCGCGAACCGTAAGCTACTGGAACAAGAAAAGTCAGAAATAAAAATGTTCAAATGTGTGTGAAATCTTATGGGGCTTAACTGCGAAGGTCATCAGTCCCTAAGCTTACACACTACTTAACCTAAATTATCCTAAGGACAAACACACACACCCATGCCGGAGGGAGGACTCTAACCTGCTCCGGGACCAGCCGCACAGTCCAAGACTGCAGCACCGTAGACCGCTCGGCAGTGAGACAGAACATTGGTACACAAACTTCTAGTTATTTAATTATTTCCCGTGCGCGCAGTTTATTCCCAACGTTTGGTATCGTCAGGAGCATCATCCCAAAACGGCCGTTTCGGACGAAATTGGTCATTACAACCGTGGTCTTTAGTGAGCCTTGATCACATAATCACTTGTACTTACAAAGCATTGGGGGAGAATCAGCTGTACATGGGTTATATGAAGTTATTCAACCACACCAACTCGCTGCTGATAATCAGGTTTCAATAAACGCCTTCGCTAACCGGTAGATAAAGAGACACGTTCACTTCTTCACAATGGCCATGGCTTTCCTCCTCCTCCTCCTCTACCAGGCCACACCCGAAGTGTGACGTTAATTTGGACGTGCCTCAGACTGTGACCAGTACCGGATCCAATCGAAGAAACGTGACAGGCGCTGACGAAACTTTCCTTCGTCACACCATCACGTTGGTCAATCATTCGCGACTTTTATTGCCATCTGCAGCAGTTAAACATGGCGCTCTGCCGTTTCACTGTTGCGATAATTGTGAAAGTTCCACACGCGGTACTTCTGCCTATACTTAACCACGACTAAGCTGCAATATTCGTCATGTAACATGTTCGGTCCGTTAATTTAGAGACCAGTTTCCACTGTGTGCAGAATGCAATGGCAGTCTTTTCATGCAGTTTCATGTTGTAATTTCAGCGCATTTTAGAAACACTCCATTATTTTATCATTATTGGATCCATGCAATGGTGAATGGCAAAAGATGACTATTTCGAAAATTAGTAGTGTACGCCATCGAAACTATGTCATGGTTTTGGACGTAATGTCTGTGGAACATTGCAGCGACCGTCTCTTGATTGAAAGGAGGAAAACGATCTTCCTCAGTGAAACAATATCTGAAGATCAAATTCCATATTTTGACCCCCGTGCCATCCACCATCTGCTAACCAGTACGGCCACTGAGAGTACGTATTAGTGATTTTACCATTTTGCTGATATTACGTACTAATAAGACCTGCTAAGTTTTTCATCTGATAGGCAAAAATACGAACTCACTAAACGCTTCTCGCATTGCTCTCCTTATTGGTTTCGTTTAGCATGTATTTGTCAACAAGGCTTTTATTACCTATAAATCGCGATGGAATTATCTTTGCTTTTGTAAACTTCCGAAGACGATGACGAAACTCGTTCTTTGCATCAAACACTATTCGCTACATACATATCTGCAGTGTGTTGTACAGTACATTAATTTGATCCATTGACACTCCGCATCTTCGATCCAGGGATATTTACTTGATGTTGATTGCTCACATACCTCATAATGATTCCTGTCACTTACTAGTCACAAATATTTTGCCGCCTTTCCTCACATTCACGTCAAACCTAAGCGTCATGTTCACCGAGTCGTCCTGTGTCTTCAGAAACAAAACGTTTGGGTCCCTTAATCATCAAAGTATGTAAGACGTTGCCCTCATTATTCGGCTTTCTGACAGTTTGAAGAAACTTTCAAGAAAAAGATTCAGAATTATCTCACTCGAACATCTATTCTTGGCACATGTTTTAACCAAGTAAGCCTCTCGTTCCACAGCTAGAACATTGGTATTTCCCCGTGTTACAACAGCATAATTAGGAAGTTTACTCACGGCAGTTTCGAAGTTTTCTCTGACACGTTCTCCTGCTACAGCTCTTTAGGCAGGTTGTACACAAAGGTATGCGATTACAGTGCTTGAGCCACGTTCTGACGCTTACCGTCGCCCAGAGTACTCATATTTAGCATTCGGAATCTGTAATAACGTTACTATCCATTACAGAGATTTTTCTCGGGAGTAAGTTCGGCACCACCATTGACTTGCTTGGTCGGTTTGTCCAAGCGATGGTGGAGCAGGGGTGGGGGGTGGGGGGGGGGGGAGTGGGGGGAAAGGTAGCGATAGGAAGGTCATCTGGCCACTGCTTAAACCAACCTTGCCAAACCCATTAATAACTATGGCAATCAAGCGCTGATGCGGAACAAAGGCGTAAGAAGAAGAAGGGAAGAAGAACAAGAAGAAAAAACCCAACTTGACAATATTAACTTCAAAACAAAAAAATGACAGCACGTATGTAAATCCACAGTAGCAGAAATACCAACACGTGAAATAAAATGTTAGTTTTGTTACCAGCTGTATCCCTGTAACAAATACAAGCGGGTCTCATGCCATATGGAAGAATTCAGATTAGTCTAGACTACCATTCCTAAAATATTTACAGCTAGCTGAGAGTCTGTCTTTGGCCGGGTATGTATTTCAGTCCTGTTAGTCTATTTCTTCCTTCCGCCTCTGTCCTCCTCCCTCCCCCCATCCCCCGCCCCCCGCTCTCTGTCCATATCCTCCTACACTTACACCTGGTATCTCCTCCGCACAGTGCTCTCAATCTCCTCCTGTCCTATCTGTCCACCTATTCCTCAACCTGTCTGAATTCGTCTCCTCACTCCCTCTAAATCGATCTTCTCCTCAACACTCTCTCTATCCATCCCCTCCTCACCCTCCCCGAATGTGTATCTGCCTCCTGCTTCCCCCTCTCTATAAGTCTCTTCCTCTCCACCTTCCACCACAACAGGAGGCTGGTGGTTCTTATTCCACAGTATTTCTTTCCAGATTGTAAGTAACATCTGAACCAAATTTTGGTTGAAATCGATCCAGTAGTTTAGGAGGAACTTTTTACCCTCGACTGTGCCACAGTATGCACACACGACGTACATTTAACATACACTTTTACCTATTTCACGCTTATTTGTACACATATTTCACCTGTATCTGTGGCGAATTTCGCCCTGCAGTTTCGTTTTCACGCGCAGTGTAACAGTTCTTTATGACGTCATACCTTCGGAACAATGTGTCACACGAAGATATAATTTTTGCAAGTACGTTCAGTGGTATATTTGGATATTGTCTGTGAAATGTGTTGCGAATAGAGTTCGTAGTAAAGACGAAATAAAGTAGAAAGTTATACATGTTGCCGCAGTTTTTCACGCATTTCAGTAGTTATGAAGTCGCATCTCCTAAACTACGTGTCGTACAATGATACACTTTTCTACGTACTTTCAGCAGTGTACTTATATAGTCTGCGAATTTTTTTTTTTTTTTTTTTTTTACAAATACAGTTATCAGCAAAGAAGTAATAAATTTAAACGTCATACCAGATGCGACAGTTATACTGCGTGAACAGTGAAAATGTGATGTTGTTGTTGTGGTCTTCAGTCCTGAGACTGGTTTGATGCAGCTCTCCATGCTACTCTATCCTGTGCAAGCTTCTTCATCTCCCAGTACCCACTGCAACCTACATCCTTCTGAATCTGCTTAGTGTATTCATCTCTTGGTCTCCCTCTACGATTTTTACCGTCCATGCTGCCCTCCAGTGCTAAATTTGTGATCCCTTGATGCCTCAAAACATGTCCTACCAACCGATCCCTTCTTCTAGTCAAGTTGTGCCACAAACTTCTCTTCTCCCCAATCCTATTCAATACCTCCTCATTAGTTACGTGATCTACTCACGTTATCTTCAGCATTCTTCTGTAGCAACACATTTCGAAAGCTTCTATTCTCTTCTTGTCCAAACTATTTATCGTCCATGTTTCACTTCCATACATGGCTACACTCCATACAAATACTTTCAGAAACGACCTCCTGACACTTAAATCTATACTCGATGTTAACAAATTTCTCTTCTTCAGAAACGATTTCCTTGCCATTGCCAGTCTACATTTTATATCCTCTCTACTTCGACCATCATCAGTTATTTTACTCCCTAAATAGCAAAACTCCTTTACTACTTTAAGTGTCTCATTTACTAATCTAATTCCCTCAGCGTCACCCGACTCAATTTGACTACATTCCATTATCCTCGTTTTGCTTTTGTTGTGATAAGCGTTAAAAAATTTTTCCTTTCAGCGTTTTGTGGTGGTAGTGAGCGAGAAATAGTTGACATAAGACTTGCAGACATCCCTGCAGAACCAATAAATAATGCTCATCACAGCACGAAAATGATGCTGCTTGAACTTATTAGGTCCATCTAGAACACAAGAGAGATACCGACAGACTTCCAGATATGCATCTTTGTCCCTACACCAAAGGAGGCACCAGCTACAAAATGTGAACATACCTTACTTTAAGCCTATTATGGCACACAACAAAAATTCTCATAAAATTAATTCTGAAGAGAATTAAAGAAAAGGTGGAGGATATGTTAAGCGAAGATCACTTTGGTTTCACAAGGGTATTGGAAACAAGCGATTCTGGCACTGAGACTCCTTATCGAAAAGCAATTTCACAAAAATAAACCAACTTATATTGCCTTTGTAGGCATTTGATAACGGTATATGGCAAGAGATGTTCAGACTGCTGAGGGAAAGTGGAATGAAGAACAAAGACATCTATGTGATACTCAGTTTCTATCAGAATGAGGTTGCAATGATTAGGAGCTATCGTCAGGAACAAGAAGTAAATATCAGACAAGGGGTAAGACAAGAATGTGTTCTCTCTCCTTTCATATTTAACGCTTATATCCAGGAAGGTATAGACCAAGTTCGAGAAACTATTGAGGTGGGGATCAAAATTAATGGACAGAAGATAGACATGCTACGTTATGCAAATGATATTGCTATAGTCACGGAGACAAAAGAAGATCTAGAGGAAGTACTCACTACAATGGAAAGGATTCTGTGGAATCCATACGGAATGAGATTAGACAAGAAAAAGACTAAAGTGATGGTATGGAAGTGATAGAGGAATTTACCTATCTGGGAAGCAAAATCACAAGGGATGGTAGAAGCCGGAAGAAATTCTGAGTAGAACATAACAGGCCAAACTTGAATTTAATATGAGGACGAGCTTATCAATAAAAACATCAGTCTGAAAATAAGGAAACATATGAAAGTTTTCGTTTGAAGTGTGGAAATTTTGACAATGGCAAGAGAAGACAGAAGATGGCTAGAGGCCCTGGAAACGTGATGCTATAGAAGGATGATGAAGATCAGCTGGAGAGACAAAGGAACAAATGAAGAGGTGCTTAGGAGAGCACAGGAAACCAGATCTCTGTGGAGACACAACCAAACAAGAAGAGAGAAACTTACTAAAAACACAACATCATCTAGTAGCAGAAGGAGCTATCGAGGGAAGGAATCAGCAGAGGCGACCAAGGATTTCATACATGCAATGGATCATGAATGATGTTGGGTGTAACACGTACGTGGAAATGAAGAGGAAAGCAGACTGAAGAGAGGAATGGTACTCTACTGCCAACCAACCTCAGGGTAAAGAAGAAAGTTTTGAATTTATGTGTGAAGTTTTTGCAAGACACTACGTGCTCTGATTCTCAAATTCTGGATGAATAAATAATGGGTATCCGCACGTTGTTGGTTACACTTCTTTTTCAGCTCTCTCTCTCTCTCTCTCTCTCTCTCTCTCTCTCTCTCTCTCTCTCTCTCTCTCCCCCCCCTCCCTCTTTTTGGAAGTTAAGGGTTCTTATACCCAAAGCGATTCTTTCCAGACAGTAAGCGCTATGCGTATCAAGTTCGTTTGAAATCGGTTCAGTGTTTAGAAGGTGATGTGGAAAATACATTAAAAAAAAAAAAAACTCTCTTGTACCCCGTACAAAACTGCGTGAGTGCGGTTTATTTGCGGTGTAACATCATAATATTGTGCTATGAAGTTGCGTCCTAAGCGAAACAATCTTGCAAGAATTAGTGAATCGAATACAACTCGTAGCATATCGATTTCTTGTTTCAGACTTGAGAAGTCTATGTTTTGAATGCCCGCTAGTTGCTGCGAACAAACAAATTACAAGATAAGGATGATAAGGACACGATGCTTGAAATGTAATATTTATCTGTGCTTGTCGAAAGATAGTAACTGCTTTCGTGAATATCATTGTAAAAAATGATTACAGTATTTATGAAATGACTGAAATATAGTATGTAATATAGTCCTGACCACACGACTGTGAGAGTCCTTAATTTTCGTGAAAATAAGAAAACAAAAATTACCAATGAATATTCTATTCTATGAATATTATTGTTGCAAGAGGATATTGATTTCGTAATTTACATTCTAAGTTTAAGCAGGTATTTGAGGGTTAATATGGATGGGTTCCTCTTGAAACATGCTGCATATGGTGCAATCAAAACTGTCTTCTGGTCACGCTCTTGCCAGTGATTCATAGAGTTTGAATGTAGACGTTCTAACAACCCTACCACAACAATGGTCAAAAATTACTTATGATTATAGTGTTGCTCACGCTGCTAAATATTGCATTTTCGGGCAACAACAAAGTTATATTATGTGGCAGGTGTCATTAAAGCACAGTTAATAAAGTCATTTCATGAAATAATGGATAAACTAGGCACTCATCTTTTCGTGTTTCCCACGCTGGTCTCGTTGTGAACTCATGGCTCAATCGTCGAAAATCTAGGTATTGATGATTCCAAGCTCGGATGCAAAGAGGCCTAGGTGTTATTCTGCGATATTCAAAAGTTTTATAGATGTGTTTCATAAACCATTCCTGAAGATTAAACTTCTGCAAGTTAGCACAATGGTGATGTAAAAAAGTAATCAGCAATCCGAATTTAAGTTACACTTCTTTTTTTATTACTTTTGTTGTAACATCACTTCACAATATAAAACATACTTGAAAATATCTTCCTCACTGTTAAAGCTCACATTTCATAAACTGACTACAATTTGCGTCTTTTCAACATGACGACCAAGACTTGACACTCTAATAACCGCTTACGCGCCCAAAATTCAGAGTTACAAGTACGTCGAAGATCATAGTGACAAAAGAAAGAATACACATAAGAATAATATCATTACAATATAAAAATATCGATGTATCAAAGTACCTCTACATTAATGAAATCAAATCTAAATGTTGTCACAGAAATATGTTAACTATTTTACAGAAACACAGTAGAATATTGCTGGTATCGAGAGGTTGAGGTGAGGTGCCGTAATGGTTACGTAATTCAAGTATCATTGCAACGTCTAGGACAGAGATCAGGCAGTTCTAAATTAAGTAACGGATAAGCGTGCGGGGTGTGAATATACGAGGGCTGTCCAGAAAGTAAGTTACGATCGGTCGCGAAATGGAAACGACTATGAAAATCCGCTTTGCAAAGATGTGTTGGGCAGTGTCTCTAGTATGACTCTAGGTAGAATTATGTCGCTTTTTTCATTCCTGAGCTCTTAGTGAGCGCGTTAAGATGTTATAGAAAATAGTGTCTCCCGCCAAGTACGAGGGCCTGGTGAGAATTTTCCCCTGAAGCTATGCAACCAACATTACATAACTGTCGTGCGGTTTCTTCTTCAAGACAATTCTCAGCCTCATTCTGCAGGGGCAATGAAGATGTTACTGCATCGTTTCAATTGGAAATGTATGGTTACCCACAATACAGGACGTAATTGTCTCCCACTGAGTTTCATCTCTGCTCAAACGAACCGCTGGCTATGGAGACAACATTTTGGCACAGACAACGAGCTCTAGGCCAGCGTAGAGAATTGGCGGAAAGCACTGGCGGCTGCCTTCTATGATGAGGGTTTGGAAAGTTGGTACAACGCTACGACGTATGTCTGAGTCAGAACGGCGACTACGTAGAGAAGTAGCTGAAAGGTGTAGCTAACTGTTACAAATGAAACATTTCTGATTTTCACTGTGATTTTCATTTCGCGATCAATCGTAACTTACTTTCTGGACAGCCCTCGTACGTCAGGAGGCGCTGCGGCGGGCAGAAGCGTGCACCTGGGAGATAGGAGTGGCCAGGACAGGCGGGAGTAGCCGCGGCGGCTTTTAAAGCCGCGGTGCAGCCATCGGCCCGGCACCTGGCGGCTGTCCTTGAACCCTGCAGCCGCAGAGGACGGCGGACCATCTCTTTGTTACAGCGCCAGGCCTCACCGTGGCTCGCCGCAAACAGCGCATCACTCGTGCCACGCAATTAACTCGGCTGTGACACCGATCTTACTAAGCCAAAGAAACTGGTACAGGCATGCGTATTCAAATACGGAGATATGTGAACAGGCAGGATACAGCGCTTCGGTTGGCAACGCCTATACAGGGTGTTACAAAAAGGTACGCCCAAACTTTCAGGAAACATTCCTCACACACAAATAAAGAAAAGATGTTATGTCGACATGAGTCCGGAAACGCTTCATTTCCAAGTTAGAGCTCATTTTAGTTTCGCCAGTATGTACTGTACTTCCTCGATTCACCGCCAGTTGGCCCAATTGAAGGAAGGTAATGTTGACTTCGGTGCTTGTGTTGACATGCGACTCATTACTCTACAGTACTAGCATCAAGCACATCAGTACGTAGTATCAACAGGTTAGTGTTCATCACGAACATGGTTTTGCAGTCAGTGCAATGTTTACAAATGCGGAGTTGGCAGATGCCCATTTGACGTATGGATTAGCACGGGGCAGTAGCCGTGGCGCGGTACATTTGTATCGAGACAGATTTCCACAACGAAGGTGTCCCGACAGGAAGACGTTCGAAGCAATTGATCGGAGTCTTGGGGAGCACGGAACATTCCACCCTATGACTCGCGACTGGGGAAGACCTAGAACGACGAGGACACCTGCAATGGACGAGGCAATGCTGTTGACGATAACCCTAATATCAGCGTCAGAGTAGTTGCTGCTGTACAAGGTAACGTTGACCACGTCACTGTATGGAGAGTGCTACGGGAGAACCAGTTGTTTCCGTACCATGTACAGAGTGTGCAGGCACTATCAGCATCTGATTGGCCTCCACAGGTACACTACTGCGGATGGTTCATCCAACAATGTGTCAATCCTCATTTCAGTGCAAACGTTCTCTTTACGGATGAGGCTTCATTCCAACGTGATCAAATTGTAAATTTTCACAATCAACATGTGTGGGCTGACGAGAATCCGCACGCAATTGTGCAATCACGTCATCAACACAGATTTTCTGTGAACGTTTGGGCAGCCATTGTTGGTCATGTCTTGACTGGGCCCCATGTTCTTCCACCTACGCTCAATGGAGCACGTTATCATGATTTCATACGGGATACTCTACCTGTGCTGCTAGAACATGTGCCTTTACAAGTACGACACAACATGTGGTTCATGCACGATGGAGCTCCTGCACATTTCAGTCGAAGTGTTCGTACGCTTCTCAACAACAGATTCGGTGACCGATGGATTGGTAGAGGCGGACCAATTCCATGGCCTCCACGCTCTCCTGACCTCAACCCTCTTCACTTTCATTTATGGGGGCATTTGAAAGCTCTTGTCTACGCAACCCCGGTACCAAATGTAGAGACTCTTCGTGCTCGTATTGTGGACGGCTGTGATACAATACGCCATTCTCCAGGGCTGCATCAGCGCATCAGGGATTCAATGCGACGGAGGGTGGACGCATGTATCCTCGCTAACGGAGGACATTTTGAACATTTCCTGTAACAAAGTGTTTGAAGTCACGCTGGTACGTTCTGTTGCTGTGTGTTTCCAGTCCATGATTAATGTGATTTGAAGAGAAGTAATAAAATGAGCTCTAACATGGAAAGTAAGCGTTACAGGACACACGTCCACATAACATTTTCTTTATTTGTGTGTGAGGAATCTTTCCTGAAAATCTGGCCGTACCTTTTTGTAACACCCTGTATAAGATGAGTGAGTGGCGCATTTATTAGACAGGTTACTGCTGCTACAAAGGCAGGTTATCAAGCTTTAAGTGAGTTTAAAAGTGATGTTATAGTCGGCGCACGAGCGATGGGACACAGCATCTCCGAGGTAGTGATAAAGTGGGGACTTTCCCGTACGACCATTCCACGAGTGTACCATTGTAATTCTGTCAGAGACAGCAAAGGACTTGGAAGAGCAGTTAAACGGAATGGTCAGTGTCTTGAAAGGAGGATATAAGATGAACATCAACAAAAGCAAAACAAGAATACTGGAATGTAGTTTAAACAAATCGGGTGATGCTGAGGGAATTAGTTTAGGAAATGAGATGCTGAAAGTAGTAAAGGAGTTTTGAAATTTGGGGAGCAAAATAATTGATGGTCGAAGTAGAGCGGATATAAAATGTAGACTGGCAATGGCAAGGAAAGCGTTACTGAAGGAGATAAATTTATTAACAGCGAGTATGGATTTATATGCCAGGAAGTCGTTTCTGAAAGTATTTGTATGGAGAGTAGCCATGTATGGAAGTGAAACATGGACGATAAATGGTTTAGACAAGAAGAGAATAGAAGCTTTCTAAATGTGTGCTACAGAAGAATGCTGAAGATTAGATGGGTAGATCACATAACTAATGAGGAGGTATTGAACAGTATTGGGGAGAAGAGGAGTTTGTGGCACAATTTGACTAGAAGAAGGTATCAGTTGGTAGAACACGTTCTGAGGCATCAAGGGATCAGAAATTTAGCATTGGAGGGCAGCGTGGAGGGTAAAAATCGTACAGGAAGATCAAGAGATGAATACACTAAGCAGATTCAGAAGGATGTAGGTTGCAGTAGGTACTGGGAGATGAAGAAGCTTGCACAGGATAGAGTAGCATCGAGAGCTGCATCAAACCAGTCTCAGGAGTGAAGACCACAGCAACAGAAGCAACAACAACAACAACAACAACAAAACAACAACAACAACAACCATGAATATCACGAATCCGGTAAAACATCAAAATCTCCGATACCGCTGCGGCAGGAAAAAAATCCTGCAAGAACGGGACCAACGACGACTGAAAAGAATTGTCCAACGTGACAGAAGTGCAACCCTTCTACAGATTGCTGCAGATTTCAATCCTGGACCATCAACAAGCGTCAGCGTGTGAACCATTCAACAAACCATCATCGATATGAGCTTTCCGAGCCGAAGGCTCACTCGTTTATCTTTGATGAGTGCACGACACGAAGCTTTACGCTTTGCCTGGGCCCGTCAACAACGATATTGGACTGTTGATGTCCGGAAACATGCTGCCTGATCGTACGAGTCTCGTTTCAAATCGTTTCGAGGGGATGGACGTGTACTGGTATGGAGAGACAAGCTCATTTATCCATGGATTCTGCATGTCAGCAGGGGAATGTTCAAACTGGTGGAGGCTCTGTAATGGTCTGGGGCGTGTGCAGTTTGAGTATTATGGGACCCCTGATACGTCTAGATACGACTCTGACAGTTGACGTGTACGTAAGCGTCCTGTCTGGTCACCTGCATAGATTCATGTACATTGTGCATTTCGACGGACTTTGACAATTCCATCAGGACAATGCGATACCCCACACGTCCAGAATTGCTGCAGAGTGGCACCTGAAATACTCTTTCTTACGAGTTTAAACACTTCCGCTGCGACTTCCCCAGATATGAACACTATTAAGCATATCTGTGATGTCTTGCGCCGGCCGGAGTGGCGTGAGGTTCTAGGCGCTACAGTCTGGAACCGAGCGACCGCTACGTTCGCAGGTTCGAATCCTGTCTCGAGCATGGATGTGTGTGATGTCCTTAGGTTAGTTAGGTTTAATTAGTTCTAATTTCTAGGCGACTGATGACCTCAGAAGTTAAGTTGCATAGTGCTCAGAGCCATTTGAACCATTCTTTTGTGATGTCTTGCAACGTGCTATTCAATAGAGATCTCTGCCCCCGCGTACTCTTACGGATTTATGGACAGTCCTGCTGAATTCATGGTGTCAATTCCCTCCATCACTACTTCAGACATTGGTCGAGTCCATTCCAGGTCGTGTTGGGGCACTTCTGTGTGCTCGAGGGGGCTCTACACGATATTAGGCTGGTCTGCAAAGTTCTTTTGCTCTTCAGTATATTTATGCCACACAGTAAATATTTACGTCCTCATTTCTCGGATCAGTCTTCCGACTTAGTGAAAGCTATGGATCAAGGCTGTCATGTAGATGCAGTATTTCTTGATTTCCGTAAAGCTTTTTACTTAGCATCACACCTATGCTTATCAACAAAAGTACGATCGTACGGAATCTGGAGTGAAATTTGTGACTGAACTGAGGATTTTTTGGTAGGCGGGACGCAGCAAGTTCTCTTGAATGGAAAGTCATCGACAAACGTATAAGTAAATTTGGGTGTACCTCAGGGAAGCGTATTTGATCCATTGCTGTTCATTTTGTCTAATAATGACCTTGAAACAATTTTATTAGTAACGTCAGATTTCTTTCCAGATAATGCAGTAATGTACGAGGGCCGTCCAGAAAGTAAGTTACGATTGATCGCGAAATGAAAATCACAGTGAAAATCAGAAATGTTTCATTTGTAACAGTTAGCTACACCTTTCAGCTACTTCTCTACGTAGTCGCCGTTCTGACTCAGACATACGTCGTAGCGTTGTCCAACTTTCCAAACCCTCATCATAGAAGGCAGCCGCCAGTGCTTTCCGCCAATTCTCTACGCTGGCCTAAAGCTCGTTGTCTGTGCCAAAATGTTGTCTCCATAGCCAGCGGTTCGTTTGAGCAGAGATGAAACTCAGTGGGAGACAATTACGGGCTGTATTGTGGGTAACCATACATTTCCAATTGAAACGATGCAGGAACATCTTCATTGCCCCTGCAGAATGAGGCCGAGAATTGTCTTGAAGAAGAAACCGCACGACAGTTATGTAATGTTGGTTGCATAGCTTCAGGGGAAAATTCTCACCAGGCCCTCGAACTTGGCGGGAGACACTATTTTCTATAACATCTTTCCGCGCTCACTAAGAGCTCAGGAATGAAAAGAGCGACATAATTCTACCTAGAGTCATACTAGAGACACTGCCCAACACATCTTTGCAAAACTTTATCGGATTTTCATAGTCGTTTCCATTTCGCGACCGATCGTAATTTACTTTCTGGACAGCCCTCGTACAATGAAGTTCAGTCTGCTCGTGGTGCAGAGATTTACAAAGTGCTTTAAATGTTCAAAAATCTAAAACTGTGCCCTTCAAAAAAGAGTGTAACACCCTATGACTATAATATCACTGAGTCACAGCTGAAATCGGTAAACCAATACAATGTCCTGGGTGTAGCACTTTTTAGCGACATGAAACGGAACAATCACATATGCTCAGCCGTGGGCAAAGCAGGTAACGCACCTCAGTTTACTGGTAGAATACTAAGGAAATGCAACCAGTCTACAAATGATGTTGCTTAAAAATCACTCGTGTGCCACACACTGGAATATTGCTCAAGTCTGGGAGACCCTCATCAGGTATGACTAACACGGGATATGGAACGTATAAAGAGAAGGGTAGCACGAACGGTCAGAGGTTTGTTTGACCCACGGGAGTATGTCACACAGATGTAGAAGGAACTGAAGTGGTGGACACTTCAAGATGTAAACTACCCTGAGAAAGACTGCAAAGTTTCTGGAGCCGGCATTAAATGATGACTCTAGAGGTACACTACAACCCCCTACGTATCGCTCCCATAATGACAGTGAGGATGAGATTAGATTAATTCCAGTTCTTTCCTCGATCCATACGTTAATGGAACGGCAAGAAGTCCTGTCACAATGGGCCGTAGTCACGCACTTCACGGTGGTTTGCAGTGTATAGATGTAGAAGCAGACGTAGGTAAGGGGGAGATATATATATTATATATATATATATATTATATATATAATATATATTTAGGGGCGCTCAACGTCCCGATTACGAGCGCCCATACTAAGGTTTGTAGAAACGAACGTGACTGCAGAATCGTGCGACGTGACGCATGGATGTGGGACACGCGTGTTCTCACTGGGACGGTACAGTATACTGTACGTTACGCGATGCGACATCACCAGCAGCAAGGCAGCACGAACACGTATCCGCCGCTTTGGCAATCACGAGCTCTCTTCTGAAAAGTTATTGTGACTTACCATTATTTAAAGCTCAGAAAACTGAAGTATTCCGTACACTGGTACAACGCTATAAATATTCAACATAGATCGGCTGTGCTCTCTCGTGAGCTCTCTCAACACGATCACAAAATGCTGGCAAGTCTATCCAATGTGCCCAGACAGTGTCTACCTTTTTGGAGCTACTAGCTGCGTTACCAAATCACGACACAATTTTCGACTCCCTGTTTCTCTTACTGAGAGGCTACTCGTTCCAGTAAGGCAGGTTGGGCCAAGTGTTTGAGTGACGTTCAAAATTCCTCTGTGAAAAGTTTGCTTTTAGTAAGACCACTTAGCATTACACTCCTTTAAATTAATTTTATACATGGTGTATTCGGAAAGTAAGTTCCGATCGGCCGCGAAATGGAAAGCACTGTAATGATCAAAAATGTTTTATTTGCAACAGTTAGCTACAGCTTCCAGCTACACTGGATATTTGTCGTAGCGTTGCACCAACTTTCCAATACCCTTGTAATAGAAGGCAGCCGCCAGTGCTTTCCGCCAATTCTCTCCGCTGGTCTACAGCTTATTGTGCGTGCCAGTGTGTTATCTTCATAGCCAGCGGTTCATGTGAGCAGGGATGAAACTCAGAGGAAGCCAATTACAGGCTGTATTGTGGGTGATCAAACACTCCCCATCGGAAACGCTGCAGGAGCACCTTCATCGCCCTTGCAGTATGCGTCTGAGAATTGTCCGGAAAAAGGAAACGGATGACGGTTATGTTATGTGCGCTGCATAGGTTCAGGCGAAATTTCTCTCCAGGTCCTCGTACTTGGCGACAGATACTATTTTCTAGACATCTTTACGTGCTCTCTGTGCGCTCAGAAGTGAACAGAACGGCGTGACGTGGTCGGCGGGCGTGCCAGAAAAACCACCCAAGACATCTGAGCAAAGCTTCGTCAGATTTTCACAGTGGTTTCAATTTCGTAATCTATCGGAACTTACTTTCCGAACAGTCTCAATGATCGTATTTCTACAATATTTGAATTTCGCAAAGTAGTACACGATTCAGCTTGAGCAACTTTCAGAAGGAACGCTGCTGGATTTCAAGTGAGAGCTACCACTCATGGCGTAGCGATGTGTGGTGAGCCCTGCTTATAGCTAGACAACGTGTCTGAGAAAACGGGCCGCGCAGGGTAGCCATGCAGTCTCGCGGTAGCGTAAGTTAGTTTAAGTTAGATTAAGTAGTGTGTAAGCTTAGGAACCGATGACCTCAGTAGTTTGATCCCACAGGCTCTCACCACCACTACCGAGGAAACGAAAGCAGCCCTTGATAAGGAATTTCCCAATATATCCTCCGCGGATTCGTCCAGCTGCTCATTCAGAAATAACAGGAAATTAGCTTTCGGATCTCTTTCACTCCTGTCACAAAGTTTCCTGAAATCGGAGAGTGGAGACTTAAAAAAAAATATGCGGTCAGTATCATCAGCAATGAATCTCGGTGTCCTTTGATTTCTATACACTTTTCATTCCCAGCTCCGATTTGCGTCGGCAGAAATCGAAGAAGAGAAACACTTAGCAGCTCCACTCCCCTCACATCAGGTCACAGCAGGTGGCAGTGGCCTCGCTTGTTGTGCTTGGTTGCCAACCTCGTCACCAACAATCACTAACGTAGCTTCCTAGCAGATTAGAACTGTGTGCTGGATTGAGACTCTAACTCGAGACCTTTGCCTTTCGCGAGCAAGTGCTCTACCGACCGAGCTTTAGTTCTGCCAGTACCTCGTCTCCTACTTTCCAAACTACTCAGAAGCTTTCCTGCGAACATTTCAGAACTAGCAATGCTTGAATGAAAGATATTGCGGAGACATGGCTTAGCTGCAACTGCGACGACGGGCCGCGAGTCGTACTTGGGTAGTCGGTAGAGCACTGCCCCGCGAAAGGCAAAGGTACCGAGTTTGAGTGTCAGTCCGGCACAGTTTTAATTTCATATAAGCGCACACTCTGCTGCAGAGTAAAAATTTCTTTCTGGAATCTCGAATGTATCTCATGTTTTTTCTCAAGAGTGGAAAGAGGTATGGCTGACCTTCCACAGTTAAAGGCGATAACGTTTAGTCACTTAAAAATGGAGGCGTTACGTATATTGTCCATATAGTTTAATTAGACGATAAACTGTCTCAGTTCAATGGTGATTGTCTCAGAACGGTTAGGAATGTCTGACGTTAGAGCTGCTGGATGTCGTACTTATTACTGGGTAACTAATATTAACATTTCGTTACTCTCATGTTTTACCGGTTCCCGGGATATCACCGAAGTTGAGCGCTGTTGGGCGTGGCCGGCACTTGAGTGGGTGACCATACAGCAGCCATGCGCTGTTGCCATTTTTCGGGGTGCACTCAGCCTCGTGATGTCAGTTGAGGATCTACTCGACCGAATAGTAGCGGCTTCGGTCAAGGATACCATCATAACGACCATAACGACCGGGAGAGCGGTGTGCTGACCCCACGCCCCTCCTATCCGCATCCTCCTCTGAGGATGACACGGCGGTCGGATGGTCCCGGTAGGCCACTCGTGGACTGAAGACGGAGTGCTTTACTCTCATGTTTTGTTCTTTGCATGCAGTTCCCGTCCAACTCGGACCGAGTCGGTAGTTTCCACCTTCCCCCAACTCATTAACTAAGCGCACTCTGAGTGTTGGAAACGTTTCGTAACTCCCACGTCTTCTTCCCTGCATGCAGTTCTGCCGAGTCGATGCTTTTAGTATTCTTCCAAAATCTCATTCTGTGGGGGCAAGTAGCTTAGTAACAGCGGAGTACCGAAAAAACATTTTGCCACTCGCCATGTATCCTTTCCCGCATGCAATTCAATTCATGTCTGTCTTGGGTCGGGTCGTCAGTATTCGTAACCTTACAATTCCTTCAAAAATGGTTCAAACGGCTCTGAGCACTATGGGACTCAACTGCTGAGGTCATCAGTCCCCTAGACTTAGAACTACTTAAACCTAACTAACCTAAGGACATCACACATATCCATGCCCGAGGCAGGATTCCAACCTGCGACTGTAGCAATCGTGCGGCTACAGACTGTAGCGCCTAGAACCGCTCGGCCACTTACAATTCCTTCCTCAATGCTATTTTACTCGCTATGGTTTCCATCGTACTGCAAATCGACGGCTTTTCGACTGCCCATGCCTTTAATTGGGTGTTATCTCACGCTACGCAAGCGACCGGAACACAGCAACAAGTGTCTGGCGACAATACGCTATCTGATAGAAGGTATCCAGACATGCCTAAGTAATGTGTGTTTGACCGCTAGATATTTCGAGACACGGACCCAGCAATATAAAAGGAGGGGAGAGTCTTGTCTTGCCAGTATAGAAGCAATAACAACAGGATAAGTGTATCAGGAGGACTCAGAGACTTCAAAGTGGATTAGTCATCTGACATCTGAGTAACAAATCCATAAGGGACATTTAAGTCCTACTAAAGCTACACAAGTCAACTGTTGGTGATGTCATTGTTAAGTGGATACGTGGAGGAACAACCACAGCTAAATCAAGACCAGGCAGACCTCATCTACTGGGCGGTCGAGCATTGCGAAGGGCAATTGTGAAAAGTCTCCTGAACTTGGCGGAAGAAATCACTCGTGAGTACCAAAGTGCTACCAGCAGTTCAGCTATCCCAATGACGTGGCAGTCCGATGGAAGGATTTGGGTTTGGCGAATGTATGGAGAATGCTTACGGTGTGTTTTTCGTGATTGGCGTTTGGTCCCCTTATTACGCTTAAGAAAATGGTAAATGCGGCAGAATACGAACACATATTACAACACTGTGTTCTGCGTACAGTAGAGGAACTGTTCGGAGAACGTCGGCTTCACTGCAGGCGCCAGCATCGAACTACCTTCTCTGGTTTCGGCTTTTGAGGCAGAATGGGCTACCACTCCTTCACAGATATTGAGAAACTTCAGTGAAAGTGTCCCCAGCAGAAATCAAGCCGTCATAAAAGCGAACGACGGGCATATCCGATATTAACGTCTACTAACATGTGCCCAGATACATGTGGTGAGCTAGTGTTTGTGGCTGATCCTTGAAATGAGCACACATGAAAAACAGTTTTGCATCACATCGGTTCCGAGAGCTCCGGAACCGGTACAGCAAAATGGAATAGAAATCAACATAACCAACACTTCAGCCCATTTTATTGCTCATTAAAACCACACATTGCGTGTTGTACCACCATATAGCGAGGCCTTCAGAGGTGGTGGTCCATACTGAAGTACACACTGGTTATACCCAGTAGCAAAACCTCTTGCATTGATGCCTGTATTCGTCGTAGCATACTGTCCACAAGTTCGTCAAGGCACTGTTGGTCCAGATTGTCCCACTCCTCATCGGCGATTCGGCGTAGATCCCTCAGAGTGGTTTGTGGGTCACGTCGTCCACAAACAGCCCTTTTCAATCTATCCCAGGCATGTTCGATAGGGTTCATGTCTGGAGAACATGTTGGCCACCATAGTCGAGCGATGTCGTTATCCTGAAGGAAGTCATTCACAAGATGTGCACGATGGGGGCGCGAATTGTCGCCCATGAAGACGAATGCCTCGCCAATATGCTGCCGATGTGGTTGCACTATCGGTCGGAGGATGACATTCACGTATCGCACGCCGTTACCACCAGCGGCGTACGTCAGCCCCACATAATGTCACCCCAAAACAGAAGGGAACCTCCACCTTGGTGCACTCGCTGAACAGTGTGTCTAAGGCACTGCCTCACTGGGTTGCTTCCAAACACGGGTCCGACGAGTGTCTGGTTGAAGGCATGTACGACACTCAAAGGTGAAGAGAACGTGATGCCAATCCTGAGCCGTCCATTCGGCATGTAGTTGGGCCCGTCTGTACCGCGGTGCATGGTGTCGTGGTTGCAAAGATGGACCTTATGATGGAGGACGGGAGAGAAGTTGCGCATCATGCAGCCTACTGCGCACAGTTTGAGTCGTAACACGACGTCCTGTGGCATTATTCAACATTTGTATGTTGGGTTCCATTAAGTTCCCTTTCTGTGGAGCGACCGTGGAATATAAAACTATGAAGAATGTAGCAACCAGTCGTGGAAACATAATTTATTTATCTTGTTGCAAATCGATTTCGGCTGATATCAGTCATCATCGGTGCATTTTTCTAACCGATACATGCCGTAAGTAGAAGTACTGTCCTTGGCAGATTTCTTTCGTGAAGTGACACAGCATAGGTCAACATGGACTTGATGTAGTGTTGACCTATGAAGTGTCACTTCTTGATAGAAATCTGCCAAGGGCAGTACTTCCACTAATGGCATGTATCGGTTAGAAAAATGCACCAATGATGACTGATATCAATCGAAATCAATTTGCAACAAGATAAATAAATTATGTTTCCGCGACTGATTGCTACATTCTTTATAATTTTATTATTCAACATGGTGACGTTGCTGTCAGGGTTCATCCGAGCCATAATCCTAGGTATCGGTCATCTACATCCCTTGGGTGGCCTAAGCGACGCATGTCATTGACAGTTCCTGTCTCTCTGTATCTGCTCCATGTCCGAACAACGTCACTTTGGTTCACTCTGAGACGCCTGGACACTTCCCTTGTTGAGAGCCCTTCCTGAAACGAAGTAGGCTAACAATGCGGACGCGATCGAACCGCGGTATTGAACGTGTAGGCAAGGTTGAACTACAGACAACACGAGGCGTGTATCTGCGTCCTGGTGGAATAAGTGGAACTGATGTTGTCGGAGCCCCTCCGTCTAATAGGCGTTGCTCATGCAAGTTTGGTTACATCTTTGGACGGGTTTAGTGACATCTCTGAACAGTCAAAGGGACTGTATCTGTGATACAATATCCATAGTCAACGTCTATCTTCAGGAGTTCTGGGAACCGGGGTAATGCAAAACTTTTTTTTGAAGCGTGTATTTTCTCTTTCTGTAGTGCAATCATCGTGCGGCGAAGCAGAAGCAAAGGGATCCATTATTTCCAGAGAAGAGGCGAGGCGAGATACAAAGCAAAGTGTGCTATGCGATGATAATCACTTTCAGTGAGAGGAGAGTGCACAACAGAATTCATAAAATGTTTATACGTCCTGTCGTTCAGTTGAGTATCGAATACGATCGTGTGACTCAACAATACCTTATCCATACAGTACAATACATAATCGTTGCTTTTACGACCTAACTGGCATATGAACTCGGTAAGGGAGGAAGGAACGAACGAAAGAAAGAAAATAATTACCGGTTTTTACCTCAAGTGACCTAACGAAAATACGGAGAATTGAAGTCTACGTGGCCGGTCGGATTTGATTGACAGTCGTCCGCCACCTCTGTAGGTACGAACAACACGATACGGATGCACAGGCGTGGCAGCAGCCGCGGTTCCAATTACCTTCCCAATAACGGCGAGTGGCTTACTGGCGCGCCGCCGCCTGCGCTGTTGTGAGACGGTACGCCGTAATCACAGAGATGCCGGCCCGCGCACTTGATTGCCTAACTGCTCTCATCGGGGCCCGGCCAGGCCTGGCCGCGAACAGCTGGGCTTGCGATGTACACCGTGAACGGGCTCATGGTCACCACACATGGTCAACCCAGGATCGCTATGGCTTCAAGTAACTCTGTTGATGATGTTTGGCTTGTGGGGCACTCAACTGCGCCGTCATCAGCGCCCGTACATAGTCCCAATTTTTACACAATCCAGTCTGGCCACTGTCACGAATTATGATTATGATGAAATCATGAGGACAAAAATGGTTCAAATGGCTCTGAGCACTATGGGACTTAACAGCTATGGTCATCAGTCCCCTAGAACTTAGAACTACTTAAACCTAACTAACCTAAGGACAGCACACAACACCCAGCCATCACGAGGCAGAGAAAATCCCTGACCCCGCCGGGAATCGAACCCGGGAACCCGCGCGTGGGAAGCGAGAACGCTACCGCACGACCACGAGATGCGGGCTCATGAGGACAATACAAACCCGGCCTCCGGGCAGAGAACATCCTCAACCCAGCCGGGAATCGATCCGGGAACCCCGTGATCTATAGACAGCAACGCTAGCCACTAGACCACGAGAGCTACGGAGAAGAAATTATACCTGGTGATTGACAATCGAGCTTGGGAGGGGACGGTGATGTCGGTCCATATTTGCCTGCGCACACAATACGGCTGCGGCAGCAAGAGCTTGATGTTTCCCTTCTGGATACATTCACACGCTGCCTGTTAGAGTGAAATATTCTGTTTGCCTAGCGAGTTGGTAACAGTCTTATCGCTTTCCTGGGCATTATCGCAATAATTTTAGGAGGTTTTACCGCGTTAAACAAACACGCTGCATAGAGAAACAATAGAAACACCAGAAACGAATTACGAGTTTTAGTTTACCGGGCGCTCATTCTCTGCTAGGGTACCTATTCTGTAAATAAGTATTGTCAGTCACTCTGTTATTCTGACCTAGGTTTAATATGTAGGACCTTCACTTACTGTACTTACACTGATGAACCAAAAGGCTATGACCGTTGTTCTCGGCTAAACTGGATCCTGCATCGTGACGTTGTGGGTATGAGACGCGTCAAGCAAATTACACTGCCCAACAGAATTAAAGGCTTAGTTTTTTGAATATTGTCTTCCATTCCAAGACGTAAGTTTCAAATTTGACTCAAAGGTGCCTACAGCCTTCCTCTGTGGTGGTACAAAAGCGTGCTGCTATGCGATGTCACCCTCGGGCTTGACGGCGATTCAGACAGCAAGGTTCAAATGGCTCTAAGCATTATGGGACTTAACATTTGAGGTCATCAGTCTCCTTGACTTAGAACTACTTAAACCTAACTAACCTAAGGACATCACATACATCCATGCCCGAGGCAGTAGCAGTCCCGCGGTTCCGGACTGCAGCGCCTAGAACCGCACGGCCACCGCGGCCGGCTAATGATGTCCAACTCGCACTAAATTTCAGCACAATTCCACCCATCGCCGCCGTGACGTGTCACAGGATGGGAAGGTTACACCCCCTCTTACCCACATCTCGCCCGTTCCTTTCACGTCTCTGCGATGGAGGTCACAACCGCAACATTCAGTGTAGAAATCACGCGGTTTTCTTATGAGTGGCCAAGGAAAGCACTTCAGACACACCGCTACTAAGTATAGAAACGAAAAGGCATCATGGGGTGTTTTTAAGGGCATCAATGAAACCACCACTTTCCTTGCGACGTTGCTTCACAAACACTTCGCGAACGAAGTCGACACCCTGCTGTGCTACGAGCGAAAATACGACGTTCTTGAAAACCTTTAGCACTTTTGACACCTACTGGACGATTCCATCCTCCTTCACAGACATGGCGGGCCTTTAACCTCACTGGACATGATCTCACCCCTTTGGAGTGCAGTGCGATTGCAATTATTGTCCTGGTGTAGAGGGTGGAACCACTAGGCACCGTTCAAAACCGTTCGACGATATTTGAACGTGTCTTTATGCTTTGTCATTGCTCCTCTTTCACGCCCTCCTGTATCGTGATCACAGAGGCGTATGACACTGACAAATGCACGAATAAAAGTGCAAAGCATCCCTCGAAGACACCCCAGTTCGGCAAACCTCTCAGTGGCGCCCGCCCACCTTTATTGAGCATTTTAAAAATGTGCCTCTAAAGAGAAGACCTAATCGGCGCTTGCATACAGGCAACTGCTGTGACACGTGTGTCAAATGGTTGCCTACCTGCAGGCACCTCAGGCTACTTCGCTTTTTTTCTCACCAAGCCTGTCGCATATATGAAGCTGTTTACAACGCTCTTAAGTCGATCACCCCTCGCGAGCGCTTTCGGAATAAGGCCCAACAGTTGACAAAATTTTCAGAATCCGTGTAATTTTTTCTTCTTTCTTTTCTTTTGCTTCAGGTACTCTCTACATACATCTTTTATAATTTGTTCTGTAGTATGAAATACGACTTTCGTTTTATTTATATTGCTACACGAATTTCTTATTAACTGAGTATGTAAAATTTCAATATACATTTGATCTTCGTATTGCTTTTGTGAACTGTGCTGTGTAAAACGAAATATAATATGCAGTAGTTTTGTACTAACTATGATACGAGAGCGATATCGATAGCTGTAGGTGAAATGTGTGCAGTGCCGTGTTGTGGCGTACGGGTGTTTATGTTGTATTGATGCTAGACAGAAACACGCACAAAATGTAGCTTTGTTCCTATTTTACCGTCACAGTTTGAACCACATTTCGACGTCGACGTTGTGAAACGGTTAGATTGCGTGCATACTGTGTACTTTGTGGAGAACTATAAACAGCTGAAACAACCTATACATAAGAAGACAGTGATAGTTGGAATAAAAGAAGTTTGCATCCAACTGCGTTCCGCCATCTGATGTACTTTACAATATTTATTTCGACTGTGACTTACTGAAATAGCGCGAGCGTTAAAACGTTAGGGACTAACAGTCGTCGTGGAGACTTTGAAACTGATTATTACGTGTTTTCGCGATCGTAATTGCTAAACGCAGACGGGCTATAGTTTCACAATCGCCGAGTCAAAGTGAATTTTACATTATTTCAAAAATGTTAGCGGGAATTTGATGACAGAATCCCGTGTGTAGGAAACGCCGTAATCGCACATACACGAACTTCGATATGAACAGCAAAAATTATGTCCCATTGGAGTGTGACGTAATGGAATGTCACGGAAGATAATATGACCGCCTGTAGAAGCCCGTACTAAGCAAAACGATGTATCCATGGCAATCTCGTGACTGGTGGAGCTACTTCAATTATGCTGCAACCTCGACGTCACATGGCAACGACCCCATACACAGTTAAGTTGCGATACCAAGCGCTTTTAGCATAAAAGAAGTTATTCTCATTCAGCAGCCAGCAAAATACCCTGAAGGGGGTCATTTTCAACAGTGGTCGAACTGATGGGCAATTTTATATGGTGACTATGTGGTTACATACCCTGAACAGTTTTAGTGATAGTGGCAACGGCCGCAGAAGCCTACGCTTATATTTATAAAGGACTTGCGAATCCACGTCAGGCAGAATTGCCAGAGTACCGCTTACGAAATATGGGCTGGCTTGCTGTTAAGCAGGTAGTCCATGTTTTGATTCATCAGTGTTTACGAAGGAACGCTTGCAAGTAAGTTCTTATACGCCGAAGGCACAATTTCTTTCTAAGCTTCCTGAAGAACAGAAATAAGTTTTCGCAGACAAATTAATCTAGTTCACAGCAGAACTTCTTGTTCACCAGAAAATGATAGATGGTGGTGAAGGTCTAGTGAAAAAAATCCACTTGACATTCTTGCAACGATATTCCAATTATCATTGATATTTCTGGACAGGACCATCAGATATGTCGCAAGTAAAATACTGGGTGGTTACAATTGAAGTGAAACTACCCACGGAGGTCGAGTATGGGCTGTAATTATCGTACGACAGCGGAACTTTGTAGATATGCTAATGCATTACGGCGCAACTGATTTACGCTGGAAAAAGTTAGTTCCAGTTTTATCCACCAGGTGCAAATCTGGCGCTGTACATCATTAGTCGACGTCTCCAGTGCTCGTATTGAAAACATTATGTAGTCTGCAGCTAACAATAAAATCAACATAATGTCTTTCTTTCTTGTTTGACCTTTTCTGCCCACGATCCGTTCCTAACACATTTCATATAGAAACATTTCCAAACGTCTGTGTTGCATTCACAGCACCATATTTGCATCTGGTGGACAAAAGTGGAATAAATTTTTTCCAGTATAAAACGATTCCGCCTTAACGCATTAGAATATTTCTGCCATACGGTAATTACAGCTCACAGAGGATCTCTGTGAGTGGCTTCACTTTAATTACGATCACCCAGGACATATGAAAAACTGGAACCAGACTTCGTGCATTGCCGAAAAAAATGGTTCAAATGGCTCTGAGCACTATGGGACTCAACATCTTAGGTCATAAGTCCCTTAGAACTTAGAACTACTTAAACCTAACTAACCTAAGGACATCACACACACCCATGCCCGAGGCAGGATTCGAACCTGCGACCGTAGCAGTCGCGCGGTTCCGGACTGCGCGCCTAGAACCGCGAGACCACCGCGGCCGGCCATTGCCGAAAACCGTAGACACTGTATGACATTTTCAATTAACAACCAAGTACACTCACACGAGTGTCTTGAGAAGTACGTAATTAGCATAACTAAAGCATACATGGTGCCTAAAATCTTTTTCTCACTTGATTGTTTGTGATGTGTGTTCCTATCGTAATAGGAAAGAACCCTGACCACCGGATGTGTTTTTACTCTTACAGTTCACTTTCATTCATCTTTTCAATCAAGTACCTCTGCAAAACTTCGAACCATGCACTAATCTTTTTTTTCGCCTTGTCCTAGATAGAGCTACAGGTTATCTCAAAGCCTTTAACCCAAAACATACACGTCGTATTAATTCACATAAAGCCTTGTGATGATGGAGGTTTAATTACCTGAAAATCGTGGTGGAAATGAAACATATTGTGACTGATTGAAATTAATTTGCCTTCATAGCCCAAATAATCTTAGAATGCGCGCTCCACAGCAGTCAGCATCTGATCACCAACTCTATCGTGTGAGAACACACCTCCCTCTCTTGTTTTCTCGTTTAGTAGAGTTACTACATCACTCGCCACTTGGCTAAATTATGGGCCTGGTGTGTGTCATTCTTAACCGAGAGGTAATTAAGGAAGTCTAAAGTCTGATTTTATCTTTGTACATAAAATGTTTTAAGAGAAAGCAATTCGCATCGTGCGTTATACTCCTTAAGTGATTAATAAAAGCCCCAGTGATTATGGCTCGTGTGATACGTCACCTCGTTGTATATCTCGTAGGAGTAGATCCTCAACTGATGGCCAGCTGGTACGGTCAGCCCTACTACACCATGCTACTACGCTCTGTTTCCGGCCTGCCCCTCGGCCATCGGCCATCCACGGACCGTCATCAGCCTGCATGCTTCGCGAGTTTACTGGGACACCGTGACGGCCGGCTGGACAACGCTGCAGGCTGTGCCTTCCTTACGGCAGCCATCTTGATCTCTGAAAGCACAGACGCCCAGCAAAGGACCCGTTTCACGTTACCGCCCCTGGCTACATACAATGGCAGTATCCCGCTATGTTACAAGTAGGTTATATGCTGCGCACATCCTCAGCAGTGCCAGAGTCGAAATCAGAGTTTCTCGTCAATGAGGTGCTTCGCGTCTCAGACTTGTCTCGATGGCTGGACTGGGGTCAAGACAGAGTGATGGAAAGTTACATTATCCTTCAGTTCCACATAATTACAGGACAGAAAACAATTGAGTGTTCTATATGGGGATTTGTCGGTTATCTTAAAGTTACTTGGATCATGGGTGTATTAATTTATTGTACCAATACAAGTACTTATCATTTCTTAAACATTATTACCTTGTGACAATTTATGTGAGCACCCTTTTCAAACTACAACGTATTTATAATATGGAAGCACACGTCTGTAGCCAACCCTTAATACACAAGTTGAACTTGCATCATAAATACTGGAAAAATGGAAAGTGCTATTGATGTGCGGTTTTCACAGAATAGATTGGTAGTCAGGAGCTCATATTGTTATCCTATCAACAGATGTAAAAAAAAAAAATGGTTCAAATGACTCTGAGCATTATGGAACTTACCTTCTGAGGTCATCAGTCCCCTAGAACTTAGAACTACTTAAACCTAACTAACCTAAGGACATCACACAGATCTATGCCCGAGGCAGGATTCGAACCTGCGACCGTAGCGGTCGCGCAGTTCCAGACTGAAGCGCGTAGAAGCGCTCGGCCGCAACGGCCGGCTTGGTAATAATTACTTAGAAATTGTGTCTTTTGAGCAAACATACACTTTTTCATATGGAACAATGCTTGTTAACATTAACAAACTAAAAGTAGGGTAAAGTAGAATGTTAGCGGTCTTTATTGCAGGACTCTACTGCGAATCATTTACGAGATATTGTATTTTGAGGAATTCCCGCTCCAGCACTCTTGCGATACTTACGGTAGCAGACACTAAAGAGCAACAAGTGCGTACACTAGTTACGTGGGTTCTGACCTATAACGAGACAGAATGAGATTTTCACTCTGCAGCGGAGTGTGCGCTGATATGAAACTTCCTGGCAGATTAAAACTGTGTGCCGGACCGAGACTCGAACTCGAGTCCTTTGCCTTTCGCGGGCAAGTGCTCTACCAACTGAGCTACCCTAGCACGACTCACGACCCGCCCTCACAGCTCCAATTCTCCCAGTACCTCGTCTCCTACTTTCCAAACTTCACAGAAGCTCTTCTGCGAAAATAACAGAACTAGCACTCCTGGAAGAAAGGATATAGTGGAGACATGTCTTAGCCACAGCCATTCTGGAAACATCCCCCAGGCTATGGCTAAGCCATGTCTCCGCTACAACCTTTCTTCCAGGAGTGCTAGTTCTGCTAGGTACGCAGAAGAGCTTCTGTGAAGTTTGGAGACGATGTACTGGCAGAACTGGAGCTGTGAGGGCGGGTCGTGCTTGGGTAGCTCAGATGGTAGAGCACTTGCCCATGAAAGGCAAAGAAGTTCGAGTCTCGGTCCGGCACACAGTCTTAATCTGCCAGGAAGTTTCAATAACGAGACAATTGAACATCATAGGTTGTATTCAAAGTGATCCCAGCAGCGTAATACACGCTTCCGGCTTGATATTGAATGACTGCTGCACATGGGCTAGCATTCCAGCGGAGATATCTGAGGAGGATGCAGTAATATGTGGTGATGTAGCTGATACGTCTTTGAAGACAACGCCTTTCGGCTTTGGTAACTAGCCGGGTGTTTGCTGTCATGAGACCCTAAGCTGATATGCAAGTGAAGGGGCAGAATCACACCCAGGTGGGTTTATATGGAATCTACACAAGCTGTGTTACTCAATCTTATAATGACTCTGATGTAACTCCTCCTTGGGGGCTAGCCTCTCTCATATTTTTTTCATTAAATTAATTGATCAAAATTCCCCTCCAGAAATTATGATGGAAATGGGTTCTGGTGAGTCTCGCTCTTTAACAGTTAAATTCCGTCCTAAAAAATTTACAATTACATTTATTTTCTTTAAATCTAACGCAAAATTGGACAAGAATTTGTACAAGGAACAACCGCGTATGTAAAGGTAAACCAAAAATATAAATAGCCCTCACTTGACAGAGGTGTTGGCAAGGCACTAGTACAAATGAAACCGCGTGGAATCTGGTGTGTTTATCACGAAAGGAGAGAGCAAAGCGAACAGGTGAAATGTGAGAGATCGATAAACAAGTGGCTAATCGGATGCAACACCACGGTATCACTGAAGTAGGAAAAATGGTTTTATGGATGCTCCCACTGAGAAAGCTCAATTCGAATTTTGGGCGTGGCCCGACAAGCAAAACCAAGTACTCTTCCGCCCCGCAGCGCTGCGCGAGAACCCGGCCAATCGTCGCCAATAAACAAAGCTGTCGTCAGTTATGGCCTTACAACAAATTCATACAACACCCATTACCGCGCTCCATCAGCCTAGGCGCCAATACCGTTCGTTCCCTCCAATTCTCGACCGTGACTGCAAATGTGTACTGACGTAACACTCGAGTGGTCTATCATTGATACTGCCAGTACTTCGTGCAGGAAGCTTTTTGGCTATAGGCGCCAATGGAATATGACAATGAGGCGTTCTCTCTAACAAAGACTTAATACGACGTATTGTTGCTTCAAAATAAATGACGCGATAGTGTACTATGTACGACTTAGATACTGATTTGAACTGATAATACAGTACCACACTTAAGTTTTTTTCCGTAGATCACTGTGCAACACGAACAGGAAAACGACATTTTCTACATTTGACTACTAAACAATGGTTAAATCTAAAAGTAGCGGACTCAGACCGTAAAGCAACAAAATATATTTTTACTCGGCAAACATAATTAGTTTTGAAAGCAAACAGTAAAGATGTTCTCGAAGGTATTATATATGCACAACGAACACAACATATAATAGTCCTCTTTAAAAACGTAGTATTAACAGAATCATCCACAAAGTAAAAGAAATGCATTAATTCAATTGCAGACATACATAGGATACAACACTGTCCTCAACAATGATCTGCAACAACCTATGCGTGGTTACTACCGACCATGCGTCTGTTTCGCATCCTGAACAAATGAGCAGTATTTGTTTGGGGTGACTCCAGATACTCGTCGCAAAAACGAAATTGCTGATGTCTACCTGTGTGTGTGTGTGTGTGTGTGTGTGTGTGTGTGTGTGTGTGTGTGTGTGAGAGAGAGAGAGAGAGAGAGAGAGAGAGAGAGAGAGAGCGAGCGAGCGAGCGAGCGAGCGAGAGAGAGAGACCAACACATTGAGGATGGGAGTTCTTGGAAATGCTATTCAATGACATCGCACGGCGCTGAATTTACAATGGAAACGGCTGTCACTAGCACATCCCTCAGATAGTGACACGTGATACTTGGGTTGTGTACTCTACAAAATAATTACTACTCGACAAAATAATTACCACAAGAAAAGTTACTGAAAACAGCTAAATTCCACGGCGCGTGTAGGTAACATTCTATCTGAAATTTTCTGACAGATTAAAACGGTATGCCGGACCGAGACTCAAATTCGAGACCGCATAATGCAAAGGTTCCGAGATTGAGCCTCAGGCTACCTTTCACATTAGCGCACACTCCGCTTCATAGCGGAAATTACATTCTGGAAACATTCGATCCGTCGTCTTGCTATCTTACACTTTTGATCGATGTGTGCTTCATAGATCGAGGGAGTGGTAGCTGTAATGCAGGGACCAGTTGAAACTCTGGTATGGAATTTGTTTAAGCCCCACTCGTGAGGACGGAACATATAATGCAAAAATTTAAAAATTTTAAAACCACTGATGCACAGTTGTACCACATTCGAAATATCCCTGTCCGAACAACGCCCATGACGACGGAGTGAAACCACTAGTGGTGGTGTGTTTAACAACACCTTCATTATTCCTGCGGTTTACTGCAATAAACTTTACGTGAATTCTGGTCACCAAAACTAACTTTATGAGTTTGATATTCGCATTTTAGTTAGATTGTTTATAGAACCCGTCGTAACTGAAGAAATGCTATAAAACTACGTGTAAAAATATTTGCCAGCCTGCTACCGTGCAGGAATAAAGTAACGGCTACAGCGAGTTTCACTCACACCAATAACAGTCTAAAAGTTAACGTTATTGCATATATTTCGGAACAAGTTTTTCGATAAGTAACATGATAATATTGGACGCAATGTGCTCGAGTATAATACAGGATTTGAAAACGGCGTCTAATGCTGCTTATCTGTTGTCCGCAATTATGTTTAGTACAAAGCAACTTCATCAAAAGAAACATTAAGCAATCGAGTGAAAGCAGTTCAGCTGCAGCTGCATGTGACTTAATAACTTAATTCCTTGAAATTTCAACATGAAGTACGTGGTAAATGGAACATGTAACCGCCGATACTGCCACGCAACATGTTAGCTGACACGCCGTGTTAATACCGCAGTTTCTCACATCGCCCGTCCAACACAGTCAACTGTCGATAACTATCCAAATGAGTTTGCGCAGGGGGAAGGCGGGGGGGGGGGGGGGGGGGGGGGAAAGAGAGGGAGGGGGTTAAAAGAGACAACATCACTTCCACTGAGCTGCGAGCTTCCAGCCACCGACAGGTTATTTGTGGTTCCTCAAAATTACGTGGAATAAATACTGAGGTGATTCATCAAATTGCTCATGGCCGCCGCCGCCGCCGCCGCCGCCGCCGCCTCTTCCCATATTTTTAAAATGCATTCGTGCTTTGACTATTTCGAAACTTACGTGTGAGGCTACACTCTAGATGAATACCTATAGAAAAGACGTCCTACACCTAAGCATCTTTGAAAAATGAGTCTCCTACCATCCGACATAATTTTCTATTCCTACTGCGGCCTCCATTTCACGTCCTTTACTTACCATGCATTGCCCAGGTATGAACTAATTCCAGCTTTCTATTGTTCGATCTCCTCCTTCCCCCTCTCTCTGCCTATCTCTTCCTCCATCCCTCCCCATCGAATTCGTCCAGCTCCTCTCCCTGTCCACATCATGTAGCCCCTCTCACTGTTCATCTCCTCTTTCCTTTCTCAGTTCATCTTCCCCTCTTTCCTTTTTCTGCCCAGCTCCTTCCCTCCATGTAAGTCCATCTCCTCCTCCCACCTTCTGAGTCCACTATATGACACGGTCACCCCAGTGGGTGACAGGTGGTTCTTACACACCATTCTTCTTAGCCAATACTCGTATGTGTACCAAATTTCGTCGAACTAGATCCCGGGGGTTTGGGTGAGCTTTTTACCACTGGCGTTGCACGCGGACGCACATTCAGATATGTTTCACATAAATTTAATATATTTCACACATACCTCCAGCGAATTTTCCCCTAAGTTCCGTTTCCACGCAGCTCAATGTACATGACGTTGCATCTCCTGAACTATGTCCTGTATAACGATATAATTTTGCAGGTACGTCCATTGGTAATGTGGATAATGTCTGAGAAGTGTGTTTTGAAGAGAGTTGATAGTAGAGAGGTAATAATTTAAAACGTCATGCTTCATACTGTTGTTTACTAAGGGAACAGCGCAAATCTAGTAAGTGATCAACTCTCTTCCCTTTGTTTGTTCTTTTCTTGCGGGGGGTGGGGGGGAGGGGGACTGGGGTTCAGGGAGAAAAAGTTACGTAGATGTTTGAAATTGTTTGTTAAGTTTCTTCCAAGTCACTAAGTGCTCTCCTCAAACACTGGATGACTGAAGTATGGGATTTCGCGTGTCGTGAGCTAAACTGCTTTTTCATCGGCACCCCCACCCCTT